>NC_056731.1:918523119-918578498 GCF_019279795.1 Protopterus annectens
TGGGGCCGCAAAGCATGATATGAGGTAAAGCCTGATAGTGCTGGGGTGTTCTCAAGAGCCTTGAACCAGGTTTCAGTCACTGCACAGACATCGATGTTCTCCATACTGAGGAGGGCTTCGAGAGTGTGCATCTTGAGGTTTAGACTTCTGGCATTAAGCAGCATTACCCTTAGTTTTTTTTCCACTTGTGTTTTCTAGGGAGGTAGGTTTGTCATTTGAGCCTTGCCTAAAAAGGGCACTATGGGGGTGGCAAGAGCCTTGGCCAATATCCGGAAGCCCAGGGGTGACAGGTGCAAGCCATCCCTTGGCGGCAGCGTGGCTTGTCAAGCATGTCATCCCAAGCAGACAGACATTGGATCCCCTTAGAATGACACCAGTAATTAAGCCAATTGTTAAAACTGATCATTTTGTCTTTGTACTGTGGCATCATTCTTGGTGAGGGTAAGATGCTGCTCAGGGTCAGGGTCATACCGGCCTGGGCTACATAATCGGAGAGCTCCTCTAGGTCTCTTTTCATGTAGTCCAGGGAGGTGCGTCTCAGGTCGTTCACACCGGCATGGACAATGACAGAGTCATATTTGTACTTGCTGTGGAGTGACCTGAGTGCTTGTGCTATGTGGCGGATTCTAGTTCAGACAGGCAGCTTACTGTGACCTTATCCTTGTTCAGTCTGGTGAGCGGGACGTCAGTGTGTCTGACTATGGAGTCACCTATTACAAGTGTGTCTGGCATGTTGTTTGGCCTTAAGGGCTGTGACTGTTTAGCACACTGACTTTGTGAACTATGTGTTGCATGTGCTATGTCTTGAGGTGGCGGTTGCTTGGGTGTCTGCTTTGGAGGCCTCTGTTGTTTTGGTAGATTTTTAATCAGCGCCTCAGAGTATGTTTTTCTGTGTTTATGTGTTTGGTTTGCAGTTGTGATAGTTCTATGTAAGACTGGGTTTGTGGTGTGCGTTGTTACCTTCTCCTCCTCACTGGTCTTGCCAGTACTGAGTTGAGAGATCTCAGCCTCTAGTTTGGCTATATAGTTGCATCTCTCGCATATATTTGTATTTGTTGGGAGGAGGACAGGATTGTCTGTGTACATGAGGCAATTGTAACATTGCCTCAAGATTCCCAGATTCACCAGCTGAACAGGAGAGGACGCCAGCAACTGACCCTTCGACATGCTAGAATAGTGAAAAAGATTGCTGTGTAACTGAGTCAGAAAGGACCTATAGGGAAATGGGTACTCAAGGGAATTTAGGTGAATGAAGTACTTTTTGTTTAAGAGTGCTTTTACCTGTATAAAAAATGCTTTAGGAGCAAGTGCTGAGCTTTTCAGATAGAGAATAGGCTGTTTAGATTGCAAGTAGAGCAGTTCTAAGGGAGAAATTGAAGAGCAGACTTTACGGAGCCAGAAATAGTTTAAACTTGATTAACCGGCGCTGCTCTATGAGCAACTTCGCGCAAAAACGGGCTTTATAGCAGGGGGTTGAAAAGAGTCAGGAATTGACCCAAAATGGCCAATTAACTACAAGTTGCTGGGCTGGAACCGCTCCTCTAGGGACAAATAGGTTGCTCAGTGCTCCCCACTCCCACTGGTGAACAAAGAAGCTTCCTCTTATCCAAATAAGGATATGGATAGCACAGGAACTAAGACAAAGCCCAGAGATCAGCAAAATCTGAAGACTGGACTATTCTAGTTCAGTAAGGTGGGAAAACAAGGATTTTTTTTTTTTTTTTTTTTTTTTTTTTTACAGAGACAGAAGAAAAAGATACAGTAGCAAACAGTAAATGCTATAAAACGGCTAGCGCACTTGAGTGTGTTAGCCTAACAGTTAAATTAAACAAAAATAACTTTTTAAAGTGCAAACAGTTTAGAATCAACACAGGTACAGTATAAACAATATGCAGAGCTGTTTTTTAGGCGAAATGCAGTCGAGATTACAGTAATTAGAGCGAAAGCCAGAAAAAATACTTAAAAATCAAGGAAAGTCACTCTTTCACTTTCTGCTGCTTGTAGAACTCTGCAGGACACCACGAGGAGCTGTGCTGAGTCGTATACAAGCGAAAAAGGGTGCAAATACGGACTTTATAGCAGGGGGTTGAAAAGAGCCAGGAATTGACCCAAAATGGCCAATAAACTACAAGTTGCTGGGCTGGAACCACTCCTCTAGGGACAAATAGGTTGCTCAGTGCTCCCCACTCCCACTGGTGAACAAAGAAGCTTCCTCTTATCACACATTATATATATATATATATATATATATATATATATATATATATATATATGGGTCCCATTCAGAAGACCGAACGCCGATTGCGACGCTGAAATCACCGACGCCAGATGACCGACAGGTACGTATACCGACAGGGTGATTCCCGACAGTGGAAAGACCGACAAGGGTAACTGCGATCGCGACCGGTAAGTGTGCGATAGTGACGGAGGTAGGAGTGGTCAGGTAAGTGAGTTAGGGTTAGGTGCAGGTAGGTGAAGTGCGATAGTGTCGGAGCTTGGGCTAGTGGGTAAGTGAGTTAGGGTTAGGTGCAGGTAGGTGAAGTGTGCGATAGTGTCGGACCTTAGGGTTAGGGTTTGGGTCAGGTCTAGTGTGTATGGTATGTAGTGTCGCGTGTTGTTTACGCCCGTGTCGGTGATTTGGTGTTCGGTGTTTTGCGTTGTCGGGTTTGTGTGTTTTCGGTTATTTGGCGTCGGTGAGTTTTGTGTCGGGGAATCGGCGTGTTGGTGTTTAGAAGTAGACCCATATATATATATATATATATATATATATATATATATATATATATATATATATATATATATATACACATACACACACACACAGATACACATATATACACACATATATATACACACACACACACACACACACACACATATATATAGTCTTCTAAAGATCCCACATGGAGTGTTCTCATCTCTTTTACAATATTCAGAACTTCAAATTACACCTCGTTTACACTTTAATGCCATTGGCTGGCAAAAAAAGATATTACTAGAAAATGAAAATCAATCTTAATAAGGCTTTACTATGTCTACGCAATTCAGATCCTGTGCCACAGCTCAAAAGAATCATTTCCTTAGTAACAAATTTTCTCCTCCAACATTTCTGACAAAGTTGTCTAATGAATTTTTAAAAATGCATGAACTCATACTCTCAAAAATAATTTATCTATTTTTCTTTCCCCTCACACCCTCAGCATTTGCTATACTGCAGAGGAAACTTGCTGCTACTTTATGAATACAACAGTCTGTTTGGTCACAAGGACCCAAATCCAAAATTCTACTCTCTCCATATTTGTTTAACTTCCCAGTTTCATAGTCATCCCTTTCCACTTTGATTTATAACTTTGTGTTTGTTATGTATACAAGCCCAAACTGTGCAGTGCTAAACTCTCTCTCCAAATAAAGTAATCTTAAAATTAACTTGTTCTATAAAGAGCATCACCTTATCCCACTTAACTCCTGACCATCCAAATACATACATTAGTCACGGTCCACAAATTCTCCTCGTTAATAAAAATATGCCCGACAAGTATACAAAACTAAAGGGACTAAAAACATTTTCATTGCTTGTATCTTGCTATCCATAAAATCAACAACTTCCAGTTTCATAGTTTTTGTATTGTCTTTTGTTTAGGATTCTTCAAATCTATACTTAGCTGCCATAACAATCTTTTTTAATTCATACACCATAATACTTCATCTTAAACATACCCCAATAACCATGGGTATTGCTGAGCCAATTCTTGTGTAGGTATGTAGTTTACCACTGCAGCCTTTTGTTTTATATCCCAAAAAGACCTAAAACCATCTCAAAAATGTTCCACAACAATGAAACATCCTGTTCTGGATTTTTCACGTTTAAAGTAATATCAATGGAAATAAAGCTAACTTTCTTTTATCCATACTATTTACATCCCTGACTTTTAAGTACCTCTAAATATTAAACAAATAGAAGAGAGGACATCACTGACTGCTTCCTCTATTCAAACACGGCTTGTCTGAGAGGAACCCCCCCAGCTCAATTCTTACCTCTGACCCTTCATATATCCTCCTAATTAATCCTATTATCCTTTCAGGGAATGCAACTGTTACTACTGTTCTGCTCATAAAACTCCAGCGGACTACCGAATGTTTTCACTGCATCAAGACTCACCAACAGCAGCAGTGTTTTCTTGCATTCAGTTTTCCTCTGGATCATCATTGTTCTACTAATGTTGCCAAATATTTGACTCCCTTCCATAATGCACAATGATTTATATCCAGCAATGCAGGCAACATTCTCTTATTGGCAAATAGTTTATATTCACAATTTAAAACTCAAATGGTTCTATATGAATCTGGGTCTGAAGGGTCTTTATCCTCCTTGGGTAATACAGTCAGCACAGTGATCTTCTAAAATGTTGATACTCTCCCCACCACTGTTTTTTTATACCATTAAACAAAGCCTTAGAAATCTTTATCTATTTCTTCCCTCTCAACTCCCACAAGAATACCAGCTGTTCCTTGAGACTTAACCTGCTGACCAGTTGTATGTCAGTCATCTCTCATCTCTTCCTTAGTTACTGAATGTTGAGGCTTGTCTTCCTCCAACTATAGCATAATCAAGGCTTCCACAAATATTTCCAATTGTGCATTTTATTGAATTCTACATTTCTTTGCTTTATATAAATGTTCACAAAAATTTTGAAATCCAACACTTCTACAACAGATCTCTCATTTTTTCCTAACATCTAACATAGGATTTCCCTAAGTCAGTCAGCAAGCCTTTCTACTTTGTTGCCCAAGCTGTGCTAAACATTTCTCTGCTCTGCATTTACCAAAAATAGTTACTTAACAAGGTTTCTAATACTCATGTGTATTATCCCAATCCTACCTCATTTTTCCTTTAAAATTCTGCAGTTGCTGTTCTTTGAAATGCCCCTTATTCTTCCATGCTAACTTTTGTCAACTTCTACAAATAATTCCCATCTCTCCCTTATACTTCTGTCCTCCTTTTCAACTCCTTTTCATTTTCTCCCACTCATTAGCTACTCCTTCTATAGAAATTTTTACCATCCCTAATAATTCTTGAATAATTCCATCTACCCATTCCTTAAGCTTTTGTTTTAACAGACAAGCACGAAAGTGCCAGTGCCTCATTTTTACTTTATCTTAGTTTTTATTAGTACATGAACTGAAATAGTTACTGGTGTGTGTCAAACTTTTGATTAAACATGCATGTTACTATGAAATACAAAAATTTCTACCTATAATAGTCAAGTTAATGTACCTTGGGGAATAATACATAAACTCAGTTAGTTCCCAGTACTGAAAGCACTCTCCTGTATTTCTTCAGGAAGCTACCATAGTTCATTAAATTTCCCCTTCTAGGCCCCCAACCCATCTGCACTACTGCAATTCAAGTACCAGTCTCCACCCATAAACATTCCCCACTGAAATAGTTTTTTTCTCTCCCCAAATTCTCTTAAGCTCTATAATTGCAATTTTAGGGTGAACATAAATGCCAGCATAACCAGCACTACTGCTAGCCTCTTACTACCACAAATCTATCATTACTGTCTTTTTCCCTACTCTAATCCCTATTAGAGTTCCTCTAGCAATCATTACTAGTCTCCTTTTCCTTTGTCCCTGATAGTTTTCTCACCACCACTCTTGAAATTTTCTCATTGTCAAACTCGCATGTTCATTTCTACCAAAATGTGCCTCTGTTGTCTGCACCCTATATTTCTTAATACAATTCAATACTTTGCTTTTTGTCTATACTTTTAAGGCCATTTACATTCCATGATAATATGAGGAGGATAGCCATTATGACAGAAAGCCATTATTCCCACTTATTAAACATGACAGTTCTTCTGAATATCGATTTCCAACTTTTACCTTATATGCCCACTAAAGTTTGTTAGGCAGATATCTTACACAGTTGCTTCTTCTCATCCCCATTTGAACCTATGTCACATTTTAAGACTTTCTGCCTCAATGAAAACACTCAAACTAAAAAATAAATAGGGTTTCAGAACACCCACCATCCTTTCAACTTGTAACAAACAAAAACTATATGCATTATGAAAAATGAAATTTAACCCTCCAGATAAGAGCAGCTTCCCCAAATTGACACCCGTGTTCACAAGCATTATCTATTGTAAAACAGAAGGTTACCCATCCTAACGCACATTACAGCTTATGTTCTCACTTACACTTATTGTTATACTATCCATTCTTTTCTAAACTCTAGGCACTGCCCAGATGTGAAAAACAGTTGTCGTGCTTTCAGAAAAATGTTTGCCCTAAGAAAAAAGTGCACTGGCTACCTTTAAACAAACAAAAGTGTACACAATTATATAAAATGCATTATGTATTAAGATTGTACAGGCGGCACTACTTGTGCATCTTTATTCACTTCCCAAAGCTTCAAAACTTCCTTTATTTTTCACTGCTTACCAATGTACATTTAAAGGCTTAACTGCTCATCAACTTACCAGTAATGGTAATTGCACTGTATTTCATAAAATTTCCTCACTACAGAGTCCTCAAAGGTCTCATAATGAATCACCTCCACCAAGATAGATCTCCAAGCAGCTGATAATGAGGGAAGAAACTCTTAAGATGCATGAAAGTACTTTTATAAATTTCACCCAGAACACACTCATGGTTCAGTGCTTACCCTTGTAAACCTCTTGTCTCCCACCATAAGCATCTGATAATGGGAAAGAAAAAGCTACCAATTTTCCATATTACAAGAAAACTGCCATTTCCATGGTGTTTCATCATTTGGACTTGCACTGCAGAACTTTTTGGATAAAACAATGTCTCTATAGCTTACACAAAGAACATTTATCCAGATAATCACCCCTGTAATGGTAGGGATAGTTAACAACTTAACTCTACATATAATGCAATCAATACACTTTTACATCCTCCACCCCCAGCAGACCAAGATAGCTTTTTTTTTTTTTTTTAAACTACACACCTTTACATGTAGTTTTCAGGTTACAGACAATCCATAAATAAGAACGGGCTGCTGCAATGTTGGAAACAACATGAACATAAATAATCTTTAAAGTTGCCCAAATCTTACCTCAAAATGAAAAATTCTGTTGTACTTCAATTTTTCCCCATTTTCCCCGTTCATGAAGCTGTCCACACGTCTTGGAGAACAAGAGATCAGACTGGTTAAGATTGCTGTGTTGGCAATCTGATTGGTTAAGACTGCTGGCTTGTACAGTACACAGTTTTTAATCAGTTACTGTACTGTACAGTAGAATGGGCAAATGACATTGTGGCTCACTAGGGTCTAGATAACAGGAGGAGGTCTGAAAGTTCAGAAAAGCGTGGAAAACACTTGTGGGTGATGACTATAGTACATAAATGTGAAGTGAAACTTAAAAAGAGGCAAGTTTAACTTTTTTTTGGCATAGAATGCTCTACTGTACTGTACTGCAGTACACTGGAACATTCCATGTACATGCGTCAACTTGCATACAAATTTGACTTAAGGACAGACAAAAAAAAGGGATCTCACCCTTAACCCGGGGACTGCCTGTACTAAATTATAACCAAGACATAAGCAAACATACATTAACAGAAAAGAAAACAAACCATATTAACGTTTTTCCCTTTTACATACATCTTCTCACTTTATAATCATCAGTGCAACATTACACATTATTCAACTCTTGCTTTCCCTTAAAGCTCATTCCTCCTCCTGATTATTCTGCATGCATTGTTCCCACAATTTCCATTTCTTTCTATGTTATTTGCGCCATAATATTCAATACTTCTAATGCAGCTGGTTTAGTCTATTTTTTGCTTTTTCAGCAGCGAACAGAATTAAACTTAAAGAATAGTTATGTAAGAACTTACCATAACCTTAAATGTCCTTCTCTTCCATGTTGCAGTATTCACTACCTTAGGGAGGTTGCTGCCTGTAGCACTGACATCCGGCCAGTATACCAAAGTCTTTGGTTCAGGAGGGTACGTGTGATGTCCTCTTTGTCAGATCCATAAACCGACATAGGGTATAAATGTGACGTCTGCAGGTACCCTCTTCAGAATGGACTGCCACATGCAGTAGTACTCCTAGAGGTTTAAAGAGGGTCATAATTGGGAGACCCCCGAGACTCACATGAAGACTAAATCATAGGGTACTTGATAGGTTGTGTGTAGTGGAGAAGTTGCCCACAGGTAAGTAAAGGTATATTAGACAAGTAAAGTACAGGGGGTAGGAGGGAGGGACTGAATACTGCAACATGGAAGAGAAGGACATCTAAGTTTATGTTAAGCTCTTACACAACTATTCTATGTCCTTCTATTCTCATGTTGCAGTATTCATTACAGTAGGGGGGGGTGAGTACCACAGCTTTTAGGTATGAGCCTGGGTGAAGGATTGGGGTCCCTTGTCAACAAGACCCTGGAGAGATCTGGCAACCCCAGCTCTAGCTCTGAAGGCAAGGTCCAGTTTGTAATGTTTGGTAAAAGTGTGTACTGAAGCCCAAGTAGCAGCTTCTAAAATTGAGGCATAAATCAACCCCTTTGAAAAAGGCAGCTGAGGAAGCAGCTGCCCTGGTTGAGTGTGGTTTGACATGTGTTTTTAAGGTTTTTCCATGATAGGAATAGCATATGCCAATGGACTTGGAGATCCACACAGAAATGGTCTGCTTGGAGAATGCCTTCCCCTAGAGGCCGAGGGTGGAAGGAGATGAATAACTGGTCAGACTTCTAATAGGTTTGGTTTTGTCTAAGTAGTATCTCAGTTGTCTGTCGACATCTAGAAAATGAAGAGTCCTCTCGGAGTGATTTTTAGAGAAAGGGTAAAAAACAGGTAGGTTAATGGGCTGGTTTAATGAGAGTTCATTAACATGAAGGAGGGGTTATAGTCCTGAGGGCAACTCTGTCCTTGTGTAAAATAAGGTAAGGAGGGGTAGCCATAAGGGCTTGCATCTCAGACACCCCCCTGGCGGAAGTAAGGATCACTAGCAGAACTGTTTTCAGGGAGCTTAGGGATACTGAATGTGCTGGTTCAAAAGGTGGCAATGTAAGTTTTTCTAGGACAAAATTCAAGTCTGAAGGGGGTATAGGCTTTTGGTTGTGTCCAATACGAGGTACCCCTTTCAGGAAAAGCTTGACATCTAGAGACCAGAGGTGGTAACATGGGCAGACAAGCAGAGATTGCAGATAAATGGACTTTAACTGAAGAATAAGTTGGTCCCGAGTGAAGGAGCTCACACAAATAGGAAAGGACCAAGGGTACAGGAATAATCATAGGGTCCTGGTTTTTCCTCACACTACTTGGAGAATCTCTTCCATTTAGATACATAATTTCTCCTGGTACTAGGTTTTCTGGCCTCCTGAAGAACATTGAGTACGTCCTCAGAGTACAGGTGTCCAAAGGGGATTTGAATCCTATCACCCATAAGGTCAGCTTTAGATTGTTCACCTAAGGGTGTAGTAGGGACCCCTTGTCCTGTGTGAGCAAGTCAATTTGGTGGGGTAACCTGTGATTGCTCTTGGCTAGTAGGCAGAGAAGGGAAACTAATGCGGTCTTGGCCAAAAGGGGGTCAACAATAGGATTTTGGGTTTGTCCCTCTGGGTTTTCAGGAAGACTTTCTGAATCAGGGTGAAGGGTGAGAGGGCATAGAGATGCATTCCCTCCCAAGGAAAGGAGAAGGTGTCCACTTTCCAGGCTTGCAGATGTGGATCTCATGTGCAAAACCTGGGCATCTATCTGTAATGGGAGGAGGCAAAAAGATCTACTTGTGGAATACCCCATCTGTGGATAAGGTCTAGGAATACCTTATTGTGAAGGATCCATTCATGAGAGGGAGCTGAAGTTCTGCTGAGCGAGTCTGCCATAACATTCTCTGTAGGAGGGAATGTACACTGCTACCAGATGAATCTGCAGTGATGCTGCTAGGGTCCAGATCTGGGTGGCTAGGCTGCAGAGAGGGTAGGATCTTGTCCCCCATTTATGTACCACAGGACAGTCATATTGTCCATGATCACTTTCAGGGTTCCTGGGCGTAGAGCGGATTAGAAAATTTGTAGGGCTAGGAGGAGTGCCCTCATTTCCTTGATGTTGATATGGTCCTTTTGTCTTAGTGTGGATCATTTTCCCTGCATGGTGAATTGCGTCTTGTGTAGTAGCACTGCACCTCAACCCAGGTCTGATGAGTCTGTGGAGACTTGTAGGGGGGCCGGGACCTGTAAGGGGGTTCCCTGGTTGAGGTGGATGGTGGAGATCCACCACTGACATTCCTTCTTCAGACACTGAAGTAGCGGGAAGAGGGTGTCCATGGGATGGGAGTGTTGGCTCCATAGATTCTTCAGGAGCCACTGAATTTTTCTCATGTGGAGTCTTGCCAGGGGCAACATGGGTATTAGGGATGCCATGTGGCCCAACATTCTTAGGAACCCTCAAGCTGGCAAGGAGGTGATGGTGATAAGTTTGCTGAATATAGACAAAGGTCTAGGATCCTTTGGTCTGGAATGAAGGCCTTCATTTTAATCTGTTCTGATCCTGTATCTCAAGAACACCAGATCCTGAGTGGGGTTCAGGTGAGACTTTTCGTTGTTTATAGTAAACACTAAGTGAGTCAGGGTGGAGATCACCTGTTGTAGGTGGTGTAGAAAGACTTGGTGGTACTGATGAAGAATTAGCAGGTCGTCTAGATATAGGTATATTTGTATACCCTATGTTCTGCAGTGAACAATGAAGGGTGCTAGACACATTGTGAACACTCAAGGAGCAGTGGAGAGTCCAAAGGGCAATGCAGAGAATTGAAATGGTTAGAAACCTACTGCAAAGCATAGGAAATTCCTGTAATCTGGGTGTATAAGAATTTGGAGGTAGGCATCCTTCAAATCCAGACCTACCATGAAAGCCTGTGTAGGGATTAAGTGAAATTGTTAGAAACCTACTGCAAAGCATAGGAAATTCCTGTAATCTGGGTGTATAAGAATTTGGAGGTAGGCATCCTTCAAATCCAGACCTACCATGAAAGCCTGTGTAGGGATGAGTGGTAGGAGCAAGGGTAAGGTAATCATTTTGAGACTGGGTACCTTGAGGAACAGGTTTAGGAAAGATAAATCCAGAACTGGCCTCCACTGGACATCTTCCCTTGGTACTAGAAACATTCTGGAGTAAAAAACTTTGCTTCTTTGGGGGGAGGGTAGGTGCTCTATGGTGCCCTAATCTAGCAGGTGTTGAATGATGGGTGGGAAAAGATGAACTTGGTTCGCTGGAGGTTGAGGAATTCCCTGGAAGGGGGGTAACATTCACCAAGTCAAAGTATCCCCTCTGAATGATTGAGAGGACCCAGTTTTCTGATGTGATTTTCTGCCAGGAAGGTAGGGAGAGTGAGCCGAAGGGATGGGGGGTGTTTGGGCTTAGTAGTAGTGAGACACAGTGGAGGTGGTCTGGTTTGGTCAGACTGGCTCCATAAGGGGGGTGGAAGGAAATCTGGGAGTAGAGCTTTTCTTAGGCTGCCTATGTCCCTTTGAAGAGCTGGGTGGGAGGGCTGCCTCCTGACAAAAGAAGCTCTTTGTGGGTAGTTTCTGTGATATCTGGGGATAGAAGACACCAGCAAATGTTTAAGGTCCTGGAGTAAATATTCCCTTTTCTTGAAGGGATTTAAGAAGTTCTCCTGAAGCTTGTCCAAATAGGGCATCAAGTAGTTTAGTTGGCAAATCCATAGGAAGTGGCTGAAGTCTCACCCAGGAATATCACCTCAACACTGAACCTGATGCTGCAGAGGCTTCCACAGCATCATAACTGCACTTGGGAGTGCCTAGTCACTTGAGATGCTGTGGAAAGTAGGTGTTAAGTTGGGTTTTTATAGATGAATCAGGAACCTGAGTGAGGAGGGCAGAAGCCTTGGAAATGGTGTCCAGGAGATACCTAGCCATGTGTGTTTGGTAGCGGAGAGCTCTTATAGCCAGAGTAGAGAAAGTATACACTTTCTTCCCTAATCTGTCCAGGAACGTGCTGTCTTTATCAGTATGATAGAGAGCAGCAGAAGGTAATTGTCTAGATGTTTTATCAGCAGAGACTGCAATAACTCCTGGGTCTGCTGATGGGTTTTTAAATAGGAACTGGGTGTCCAGACGGACCTTGTAAAAATGGTCAGGAAGTTTAGAGACTGGGGGTTGTTAATCTGGGGCCTGTGAAGTGGCCAAGAAGGCTTCTTGGAATGCAGGTAATAAACGAGGCACAGCAGCAGGGATGGTTGTTTCATTTGCAGCAGGTAAAGTACCTTTTCTTAGTGTCAGACACCTCAGAGACCTGCCACTTAAAATGTTCCCTCATGAGAGAAATGGTGTCTTTAAAGGTGAATTCTTCACCAGGAGACTCAGGGGTGATTGGATTCTCTTCCTCTGGGGTAATAAAATCCTTAGGAGAGAGTCTATTGGTGATCCATACATTAGTGATTCCTCAGAAGAGGAGTAGTTTTCATCTGATACCTCTAAATGAGGTCCTGAAGGGGTAGGACCTAGAACTTGGTGCGTCTGTAAGGACTGGAATGCCTTAAAAAGATTTTGAGAAAACATCCCATCCAGGAACAGGTTGAGGCTCAGGATGTTTTAGTTTTTGTTTTCTCTTCATAAAGCCAGATGGCCGAGAATGAGTAGGAGCAGAAGTCTGAGTGGATGGTAGTGTAAGAGTAGGGCCTTCCGACTGTATGATCTGTGGTTCCCCTCCGCCATCAGGATCCGATGGCTGATTAATATCAGCGGACTTACTCAAGGTTTCCGCCATCCCAGCTTCCACCGAGGTACCCCGGCCTGGTTGGCAAATGGAGGTCTGAAAAGATCTTGGGCTTTCATCAATCTCAGGAATTTCTCCGGACCCCTGAGCCGCAGCATGGGAATCCGGCCTGATTTTCTTGGCCTTCTTCCACGGCGGCTCATTGGACGTGCCTACTCCACCCTCCATACAGAGCATGAGACACCGGAACCTTTGATTTTCCAAGTAAAGTTTTAATGCGGCCAGACGGCTGCGAACAGTTTTAGGTACAAAGGATTTGCAAATGGGGCAGAACGTATGGTCACAGGCCTTGCCTAAACAGAACACACTTTTCTTGTATGTCCTTATGAGGAATTTGTTTCCCACAAGCATACTTCCCCTTTTTAGTGGACATTATTCTATCCAACTATTCTCGGTCTCATATAGTCTACTTAAGAGGCGATCTCTGCTCGACTTACAAAGCCATGTCTGACCCAGCTCTGTTAGAAATGCTACATCTAAAGAAATCCCAATCCCCCTGCACTACATGCTCCAGAGACCTCAACCTCATTACCACAAACAAAAGAACAAGCTGGAGGGACAGGTTCATAACCCACAGACTGCCCATGCTATGGAACAGGCTTCCCATACATGTCAAGCAGAGCGCCTCGCTGGCCCTCTTCAAGAGAGATCTTGAGGAGTGGATGGGGAAATAGAAAATTCATCCCAGGGATCACTCCAGTGGCTCTAATTGACAGAGGCACTTGGAAATAAGGTCAGGTGGCATGATGGCAGGGTAATCCTATGGGATGGGCTTGTAAAGGCTCCAGGGCTATTAGCATAGTACACACCTATGAACCTATGTATGTCTTAGTAATTAAAAGACAAAGAAAACCCAACAGGGTACTTATCTGTAGCAGTTGATTGTAGCGGTCATCTGAGAACTAGCAATCTGCTTCCCAAACTGGCAAACTGGAGTCAGACGTTCACTGCAACAGAAAAATTTTGAAGAGGGTATGTGCAGATGTCACTTTTATACCCTACGTTGGTTTATGGCTCTGACAGAGGACGTCACACATACCCTCCTGAACCAAAGACTGGTATACTGGCCGGATGTCGGAGCTGGCTGCAGGCAGCAACCTCCCTACTGTAATGAATATTGGAACATGAGAATAGGACAACAAGGCCTTACTATGTCTAGGGAATTCAGATATTGTGTCCCAGCTGAAAAACATAAAACTAATTTCATTAGTTACAGCTATTTGCTTACCCAGTATTTCTGACAGTACTCTGCAGGATTTTATTTATTTATTTTTAAACTTTGTCAACTCATTACACTGCCAAAAAGTATGTTTCCAGTTACCACCTCCTTCTTCATTACACCTCTGTTTGCTATTCACACAGACGCACAGACACAAAACACAAGCACTCCAAAAAAACAGCAAACCACACACATACACAAAATCCTACATCTAACCCTACACTAAACTGTACATACACTACTATCTATCCACTTACCTTAACCCAAACCCTAACCTTAAGGTCCATCACTATCACACACCCATCCCACCCTAACTCACCTGACCTGCACCAACCCCTAACGTCCACACAATCGCACACTTACCTGAACCCGGCCCGTAACTTTCCACCACAGTGCTGAAAATAGCAGAGCTGCAGAAATGGCCAACCGAATTTTCCCTGGGAAAGAAGTCAGTATTCCGCTGCTTCAAGATAATCAGTTTTCGAACTTCACAGTTCGAACATATGGTGTTCGAACTGCTGAAGTTTCGACGAACTGATAGGATCCCTATAAAAAATACCTAAGCAAATAACTCCAAAAAAAATCCTAAAACATCTGGAGTTTGTTGAATACTTGGGTGCCATACACATATCCTCTCATTGTTCCCTCAAACTGCCTTTGCAGACTAGTCTTTTCTAGCCTCCTATGATTGATTCCTATAGTTATCCTCTACTAATTTATCAAATATTAACAGCTTCTATTCTACATTCAACTAAAAACCATACCAAGCAGGTCTTTTACTTGGATTATAGACAAATAGCAAAGAATAGTGGAATCCTAACAATCCCCGATAGGGAAGATAGTCTTAAACCTGCAGTCCAAACATCATTTTAGCTTCACCTTATTCTATTACCTTCCCTTCTCTAGTTGTTTTCTCCCAATACCTTAGATCCTTTGCTAGTTTCCCCTAGTAAATTCCAGCCCCACTTGCCTATTTCTGTACTCCTACTTGCAGTCATCCCTATTGATCAATCTCCTCCTCCATTCTTGTTTTAGCTTATTCTCAGAATACGTTCTGCTTTGTGAATGTAATATTCTGTACAGTTATTCTCCTTAAGGAGCTGCATACAAAATCACACCCTCCTCATTTCTTGAACATCCTCCTTGTTTTATCAACCCTTTCCACTTTGAATTATAACCTTCTGCTTATGTTACATACATTAGCCTTAACAGTGTAGCTTTTAAATATCCATTCAAATCAGGTAATCATAAACCACTTTGTTCTCTTGGGAATATCAACATTCCACTTAACTTCTGTCCTCTTCTCACAAATAAAATTCCTTCAACTCTTTACTGCTGTCCACAACTTCTCTTCTGGATGGTAAAAATATGCCTGACACTTCTATAAAACTAAAAGGATGAAAAGTATTTTCACCGCATGTATCGTACTATCTATACCCATAAATGACAGGCTATAGAGTTTTTGTATCATCTCTTGTTTAGTCTCTTCCCACATATCCTTAGCTTTTTTACTATCCCTAAATACTTTATCTTACTTATCACATACCCGTAAGTAAGGGTACTGATGAACCAATTCACATGTCTGTATTTAATTTACAACTATAGCCTTGGTTTTATATTCATTAATTTTATACCACCAAAGACCTGAAACTGTCTCAAAATGTTCCACAACACTGAGATGTCCTTTTTTGGATTTATCAGGTACAAAATAATACCTGCAAGTAAAGCCACATTTTCTTACCTACCATATCAATTGTATCCTTGAATTTCAGTCACTTATTGTTTTCCAATGGCTCCAAATATAAAACAAATAAAAGGGAAAGAGGACACCCCTGCTGGATTCCTCCGTTCAAACAAATTCTCAGAAAGGAACCCTCCCACTTAATTCTTGCCTCCAAGCCTTCATATAGCCTCCTAATTAACCTTGCTATTGTATCACAGAATTTATAAGATTCCATTGCCTTACTCAAAATCCCGACTTACTCTATCAAATGCTTTCGCTGCATAAAGACCGCCCGATAAACAGCATTTTTTCTTACATACTTCTTCCCTATGGATCATCACGGTTTTATTAATGTTGTCAAATGTTTGCGCCCCCTCCTCCACAAAATTACATTAATCCATATCTGTTAATCTTGGCAACATCTTTGCCATTCTCTTAGCCATTAAAGACACTTTATAACTATGGTTTAAAATTGATGCGAGTCAATATGAATGATGGGCCTTTATCCTCTTTGGGTAACACAGCCACCAAAGCTTTATTCCAAAACTTTAATGTTCCTCCTTTTAAAATCATCTTAAAATGTTCCAGAGCTTTCTTCACTTTTCTTCCTACCTAACTTCAAAACTTCTATGGGAATGCCATCTCTTGCTGGATACTTTCTAGCATATTGATTATAAGTCACCATTTTTACCTCATTTCTCCTATCTTAACCGTTAGTTGTCGAGCCAGATCTATTTCGAACCTTGGCATAAGTAAGTCTTCAAGGAGCACAAATGGAAATTATTATGGATTTTCACATTCCTCTGCTTTATGCAAAATTTCATAAAACTTCCGAAACAACGCCAACACCATTACAGAATCCCTGGTTATTTTTCTTATTGTATGCTCCTTAAGTTAGGCAAAAGAAAGTAGAAAGGGCCATTGCCAAATTCATTGTGCCACAGGCTTTTTTGTGCTCTGGTGTTATAAAAATAGTTGCTAAACAGCAATCTTTCTAAACTCATGTACAAATTATCCAAATACGCTCATATTTTCTTTTTAGCACTCTGCAGTTCTGCCTATCCCTGGCTCTGGGCGATTCCGCTTATTCTGCAACATTTTAACCCTTGTTAGCCCCTCTAAACAATTCCTATTACTTCTAAACCATATCTATTTTAATTTCTACCATATTTCTAAACTCCATTTTCATTATCCTACTCACGAACTACCACATCTGAATAAATTTCTAATACCTCAAATAATTTTCTCTACACATTCTTTAAATTTCTATCTTTTTAAAAGAGGTAGGTGGGAAAGCACAGTCTCTTTTTTTGTTTTTCTTTCATATCTGTGCATTATTTTGGTTATTGGATGTATATTGAAGCTTTCAATCAAATGCACGTTACTGTGAAATATAATTTCTATCCAGTCTAGCCCAATTATTGTACCTTAGGGAATAATATGTAAATTCTGCCCAAGTTTCTACTACTGAATTTATTTTTATTTATTTTTTTATGTTTTATATATATATATATATATATATATATATATATATATATATATATAAATAAATAAATAATGTATGTCATCTATACCAAATACATTTTATAAAGCCTCTTCAGAAATCTACCTTCTTTTGTTATATATTCCCTTCTAGGTCCAATACATACTCAGTATTGCAAATCAAATTCTGATCCCCTCATTTAACTAATATTCCCTGCTGAAAGCTGATTTCTCCCAAAATTGTCTTTAAATAATCCCTTACAAAACACACATCTACCATTACTGTATTTTTCCTTTTCTATCACAATTGGACCCCCTCTAACAATTGCTACTACTTCAGTTTTCTTTTCTCCCTGATATTCTGCAGAACACCAATCCTGAAATCCTCTCTGCCAAATTCACATTCTCATTTCTTTCCAAATGTGTTTCCTACAGCACTATTTGCACTCAACCTTACAAGTACAAACAAAAAGGAAATGCAATTTATTTTCCAACAAAATATGGACAGTGTAGCCATCATGATAAAACAAAAACATTCTTCCCACATAATATACATGGCTGTTTTTTTGAATGTCTATCTTGTATCCTAAATGCATATACTGTTTGGCATCTCCATTTGAACCTATGTCACATTAGAACTTTTGTTTTCATGAAAGCCCTCAAAAAGAATAAAACTTTCAGATCATCCCATTCCTTGTTAGTTTTGTGAGAGTGTGCTCAAAGTTATGTACATCTTCAAAATATCAACTTTAACTCTTCAAACAGAATTGTCCAAAATAGATAGCTGCACCCACAAGCATTACCTAACCCAGCATTACACATGCTAAAATGCATGTTACAGTTTGTATTCTCACCTATAAAGCTTAGAGTCTTATTTTCACGTGTCTATTCTCCTCCCAGATGTGAGATATTGCTTCTATGCTTTAAGAAATATTAATGTTTCACTTTTAAGAAAAAAAGCACTGGCTAATAAAACTAAATTGTACACTGTTCTATTAAGTGCATTTAAGTATTCAGGCTCCAAGAGAGGTTGTTGTCTCTTATGCACTTCCCATAATTTCCAGCTGAGCTGCTGGCCATTGTACCTTTAAATTTTACATTTTTCTCAGCAAAAAATGGTCAGAACTCAAGATTAATTGCTTGCACCTGCAGACTGCTCTCCTCCATGTACAAGTAAATCGGCAATGAGAAAAAGCATCTCTGCAGATGCATGAAGGAATCTTTGTAACCTTGACTTGGAACAAAATCTACAACTGCCTTTAGCTGCAGACTTCTTGAATTACTACCGAGAACACTGGTTAATAACAGAAAAAAAAATACTTGATTATTGGCTTAAGTCAAGAGCATTTATCTAGATATCCACCCTTGTAAAACATAAAGAGAAACCATCTTAAATTCTGCATATAGTATAATCAATGCACATCTCCACCAAATTTCCCAACCTGCAGCCCAAGATCACATCATATTAATCTTGCTTCTGTCCAGCCTTTCGCCTCATTGTACTGCAAAACCTATATTTCTTACAACTAAAAGTACTCATTTAATATCTTTAGCATGTGCAGTAGTTACTGAAAAGGCCCACCCCTTTAAAATACTCAATATACACAAAAACTGCCTTTCATGATATAAGCTACATGTTATATAGCAATGTTTTATACAAACAAAAAAACTGTTTTACTTATTTAGGTTCATATGTAGGTAACTAGGCTATTGGCCCAAGGGCCTACGTAAGCCTAGCCAGCAAGGTTCCATAGCTTACGCCACCCAAGAAAGTTATTTTCCTGTACCACTGTCGAGCAGAGACACAGAAGTGATCCCAGGGGGGTATTTCCTATTTCCCATCCACTCATCAAGATTTTTCTTGAAGAGTGCTAATGAAGAACTTTGCTTGACATACATGGGTAACTTGTTCCAGAGTATAGGAAGTCTCTGGGACAGGAATCTATCCCTCCAGCGTGTCCTGTTTATTGTGGTGCCAAGGTTTAGGTCCCTAGAACATGTAGCTCGGAGGGATTGGGATTTCTTTAGGTGTAGCATGTCCAACAGCTCTGGGTTTGACATAGCTTTATATGTTAGGCAGAGATCACCTCGGAGTAGGCGATATGCTACGGAGTAAAGCTGGAGTTTTTTGAGGCGGTCAGTGTAGTGCATTTGTTTGAGGCCAGTAATACTCTTTGTGAGGTACTTCCATGGCCTTTCCAGCTGCTGCAGATTTATTTTTATTTATTACATTTGTTTATCGGGTAGTGTCCAACTGGGCCAGGGGCCCATTTTCAGCGGAGACCAGGGGAGAAATACTTTACAGTACTACAAAAGCAACAATATTTCAAATAATATATCAAAGAATACAATCCAGGCAATAGCACAGTACAATGTAAGAACATGCAATCTTAATAGTACAGTTCAATCTAAAGAGTAATATAGGAAATATATTGTCCTATTGCTTGTGTGTCTGTACCAAGTACTGAAGTAATTTCTATACTAAGAAAAAATTATATCAGAGGAATATGAGTTTTTGCTGAGAACTGTGACAGAAGTGGGTTAATAATTATCCAGGTGAGTGGCAAGAGCACAGCCAGTGGTTAGGTGTTCCTTCAGGAGTGATTTGAACTGGTCATGGTTGGGGTTTTTTTTGTTATTGACTCTGGAAGAGTGCTCCAGAGTTTGGTTATTGTGTGTGAATAGAGGGAATCGCCATGACAGTTGTGGGAGTTGGAAACCTTGAGTAAAAGTTTGCTAGAGGATCTGAGAGTTCTACATTTGTTACTGGGTTGGACTAAACAGGAGATTGCTCAGCAGTCATTGGGGTGATAATCAGCTAACCTTAACCCACAAAATAAATTTAAGTTATAACAAGTTGAGTTGTTCTAGCCAGTTTAGCTGTGAGGGGGGCTGCACAGTGGTGGGATCTGTGTGGATGGTTAGTGGCATATGTAGCAATCTTATTATAGCACACTTCAAGGTTTTTGCAGTCTGATTTTCAAAGGTTTGTGTATATAAGTGATCCATACAGGAGGGTGGATAGCAGGTGTGTGCGAGCAGTTGCTAACCTGGCATTAGGAGTTGGATACAGTCTGGCCTTGTATAGGGTGCCTAGTTTGATGTGGACTTTGATAGTTTGCGCGATATGTATAGCAAATTTGAGGTTATCATCTATGGTGACGCCCAAAAGCTTAGTGTGATTAGTGGGGACTATCCTGGTTCCATTTGTGGCAGTGACTGAGAGGGGGAGCAGGGAAGATTTGAGTTTTCTGTTACTAAAAAAAAAAAAACTAAGATTTTGAGTTAGTTGGGATTTAAAATGAGTTGGTGCTGACAGAGGTATGTTTCAATGTCCTGAAAAGATGACTGCATTTTTAGTTGGAGTTCGTGGGGTAAGGAGGCAGAGCAGATAAGGGTAGCATCATCGGCATACTGTACTATAGAAGCTAGTTGAGTTGCCGAACTAAGACTGTGAATATGATAAAGAGAAGAGGAGCAAGTACTGAACTGTGGGGAACACCCACAGAGATGGGGAGTAGGGGGGGGGGGTTCACATTTTGTGGCCTATCGATTGCAAAGATAGCTATAGCTAGAGTTTAAGGACTGAGGCCATAGGACGACAGTTTAAGTAGTAGCTGGTGGGACATTGTGTCAAAGGCTTTGGACATAAGAGAAAGATGGAAGAAACAAACTGGCCTTCATTCATGAGGTGCTGTATGGTGAAAGTTAGGAGGGCGGTGCTTGTACTATGTTTGGGTCTAAAGCCGTGCTGAGTACTGGAAAGAAGGTTATTGTTTAGGAAGCAGTTAATGAGTTAGTTGTGGATACATTTTTCTAGGACTTTTGCAAGGGGGAAAGCATTTATATGGAGCAATAGGTTAGTTCTTTAGAGGGACCACCTTTGTGGAGGAGTATAATAGGAGATGTTTTCCAAAGAAGTGAAACATTGTTCTTTAATAGAGCGGTTAATCAAGATTAATATGGGATGAGCAATAGACGGGGCAGCAAGTTATAGGAATTAATTTGCAAGTTTGTCAGCAGATATGCAGCAAAGTTTAAGTTTAATTAAGAGGGTCTTTATACAATTAGTTTGGATGAGTGAGAAGAAGGGGTACTCAAGACATTTTCCTTTTGTCCTTCTAATTATTGACAAAGTGGGATATATGTTTTACAGTCCACCCACAAGTTTAACAAAGTCAACAAACGTCCAGTCTTTCTCAGCCACTTTTCTTGCAAAGCCATATTTTACAAATAAGGCTGATTCTTTAGAGTCTATTTATTCACTAGTTCAAGTGTAGCTGGGCTTCATTCTGTTCATTCTCCATCTCCAAACAGATTCTTGTTCATTCAAGTCCAAGGAACTCCTGATTCTTCTAGTCAATTCCTGTGCTTTTTTCTGTCCATCAACCATTCTCCTTTGGGACATTGGAAAAAATAGGTTTCACTGGCAGTCTCTCTGCTTATCATTCTTCCGACAACACTCAAGAGAGTCCCCCCTTCTGTTTGCTGGCTCACTTTTTATTCAACAAATTTATTTCTTCCTTAACCTGTTCTGCATCCACAAATGTCTTTGATCCTCCAAGAAAAAAAAATTCTTAAGCAGTTGGATACAACTTGACTCTCACACCTGCCTCTCACCATTCTTAGACTGCTGGGATAAATTTGCTTGTCTCTCTCTCCAATTTTTAACTTTTCCCTTCTCCCACCAGTTTTGCCAGGATCAACGCTTTCTGCTGATAGGATTGCATTTTTACTAATATAGATCTTGGCTGCTTTCTCATGGCCAAATTTTGAACATACAATCACTGTGCCCTTTCAGTTAACAAACCCTGTTCTAGAATACCACTCCAGCTGCTTGTATGTGCTTTCATAGAATTAATGTAGCTTGTTCCTTCCAATTTCTCTGGTACAGCAGCAGCAGAAGAAAATATTAAGAATCAAAAGCAGCATACAGAAAAAAGTACAGTTTTGTACCTACCATAAATGTAGATGTCCGAGAGGTATGCATCTGCAGTCCTAACATATGGGTTGTCCTGCCTCAGGCAGCCCTTCGGTCGGCCGGATTCCAAAGTCTGGGTCTGGCCTCGGCTGATGTCGCACTTCACCCGACGTCATAGCTGCTGTGAATTGGGTATAAAGGCATCAGCCGACGCCATTTTCCTCAGTGTTTCTTGCCCCAGATGCCAGGTGCCCTCTAGGAAGGCTAAATTTGGATAAATGCAAATGATTCCAAATAGTAGAGAGCAAACAATATAAGCATGTATATACATATATACAAACAAATGCACCATAATAGATTCCCCCAGCTAGCTACAACATGGGCAAATACCCTAGGAGTACCACAGAGGGGAAGGAGGGTGGGTAATCCTGACTGCAGATGCATACCTCTCGGACATCTACATTTATGGTAGGTACAAAACTGTACTATGTCCTTCAAGGATGCATCTGCAGTCCTAACATATGGGTAGAACACCATAGCCAAACTGGGGGAGGAGGCACTAAGATGATTATGGTGTAGTTAAGATCCCTTGCAAAACAGCAGTTGCAAAACCTGCTCGGGATCTGGAGTATAAAGGTAGATTATAATGCTTGGCAAATGTATGCACGGAGCTCCAAGTAGCAGCTTCTAAAATGTCTTTGGTAGCCACTCCTCGTAGGAAAGCTGTAGTAGTGGCTGTAGCCCTTGTGGAGTGAGGTCTGATATTTTCTCGAGTTGCCTTTCCATGAAAAGAGTAACAAAATCTAATGCAATTTCCTATCCATTTTGAGATTGTCTGTTTTGAAATTGCTTTTCCTTCCATTCCTGTTGCATATGCTACCAGAAGCTGGTCAGTTTTTCTGTTGGTCTTGGTTCTGTCCAGATAGTAGCGCAATTGCCTGTGCACATCCAAGGTATGTAGTAATCTTTCCCCCCTGTTCTGTGGGTTGGGGAAGAATGCTGGTAGGTGGATTGCTTGGTTCAATGATACCCTGGAGACCACTTTTGGCATAAAAGTAGGGTTGGTTCTCAAGGACACTCTATCCTGATGGAAGATAAGGAAGGGCTGTACTGCCATTAATGCCTGTAATTCAGAAACCCTTCTTGCTGAAGTGATTGCAAGCAGGAAAGCAGTTTTCCAAGATAAGAACTGTAATTCTGCTGTTGCTGCTGGCTCGATAGGGGAAGTGTTAACTTTTCCAGCACAAAGTTAAGGTCCCATGTAGGCAAAGGTGGCTTCCTTGGAGGCAATTCCTCTCAGAAACTGCCTGAGTAGAGGATGAGAGAAGACTGGAGGATCCATGTTGTATTCTGCTGAAATTGCTGATGCATGAATCTTAATGGAGGAGTAAGACAGGCCATTGTGGAAAAGTTCTGCTAAGTATTCCAGGATGTTAGCTATGTTTGCTAATGATACATTTTCTCCTTTTGCTGCACTCCAAATGAGGTATCTTTTCCATTTGGCTGAATAAGTCTTCCTTGTGGAGGGTCTGCGAGCCTCCAGGATAATGTCCTTAACCCTCTGAGATAAATCTGGGTTATTTTGTTTTATGTAATGTTCCAGGCAGCTAGCTGCAGTGTTTTCAAGTTTGGATGTAGGGTCTTGTAGTTGTTCTGTGTTAGCACTAAGGTAGAGGCCATGCGTGTGTCCGAGACATACTCCTCAGTAGCGGGTACCAATGCTGCCTCGGCCAGTCTGGAGCTATCAGGATGATCCTTGGGTGATCTTCTTTGATCTTCAGTAGCACTTTGTGCATCAAAGGAAGAGGTGGGAATGCATACGCTGTCAGGTTTTCCCAACTGAAGGATAGGGAGTCCACCTTCCAAGCAAGAGGGTGGTATGTCCTTGTGCAGAATTTCATCAATTGGTGGTTGTGTGGGGATGCGAACAGGTCTATTTCTGGTAGCCCCCATTTCTTTGTAATGGTTTTGAAGATGTCCGGATGCAGCATCCATTCGTGGGCATCCGTGGTAGATCTGCTTAAGGTGTCTGCTAGTATATTTACTTTTCCTGGCACAAATTTGGCCTGGAGTTGAATGTTGAGGTTCAGGGCCACATTCCACAGGTCCATTGCCATCCGGCATAGAGGATATGAGTGTGTTCCTCCCTGTTTGTTGATATACCACATGACTGTGGTGTTGTCCGTCCTTATCAGCAAATGACCCTGTTGAAGAAAAGGTCTGAATGTCTGTAGTGCCTGTTTCACTGCCAGCATCTCTTTTAGATTTATGTGAAGGTTCAGCTGGTCTTGTGTCCATAGGCCTTGTATACACTTGTCCACCATGTGTGCCCCCAGCCTAGGTCTGAGGCGTCCGTGGTGATAGTCTGGCTTGGGTGAGGTTTGTGGAAAGGCAGTCCTCTGTTCATCTGACAGGCCTGAGCCCACCACAGGAATTCTTGTTTCAGGCATGGGATTATTGGAATCTGGGCTTCTAGACTGTGCTTGTGTTGAGACCATACATTCCTTAGGTACCATTGCAACTTCCTCATATGCAGTCTGGCATGTGGTATCAATATTATGCAGGATGCCATGTAACCCCGGGCTTGCAGGACTTTCCTTGCTGTAAGCTGGTTCTGTGTTGTTAATGCCATGAAATAGAGTGGTAGTTGCTTTTGCTTTTCTGCTGTGAGAAATGCCATCTGATTTGATGTGTCCAGTTCTGCACCCAAGAATGTTATCCTTTGGGATGGTACCAGCCTTGACTTTTTCATGTTGACTGTGTATCCCAGGGCTTGCAGTAGTTGTATAACCTTTTCCAAATCTTTTGTTAATTTAGTCTTGTTGTCCGCTTGTATTAGGCAGTCGTCCAGGTATGGGTAAATTTGAATTCCCTGAAGCCTGCAATGAGCAATTACTGATGCCAGGCATTTCGTGAATACTCTGGGCGCAGTAGATAAGCCAAAGGGCAATGCTGAGAATTGATAATGCTCTGATCCTGCAAGAAATCTGAGGTATCTTCTACAATCTGGTCGTATAGGGACGTGCAGGTATGCCTCCTTGAGATCTAGAGTCAACAGCTAAGACTCCTTGCCCAGCATGGGAAGAAGTTGCTGTAGGGTCAGCATTTTGAATTTTGGAACAATGAGATATGTGTTCAGAGCGGACAGGTCGAGAATAGGCCTCCACTGGTTTTCTTTTCTTGGTACCAGGAAAAGTCTGGAGTAAAATCCTTGCCCTTGTTCCATGGGAGGTACCTTTTCTATAGCTCTCATCCTTAGTAGGTGGTTGATTTGTCCTAGAGCGTTTGTTTTTTGGTTTGGTGGTAGGTTTGGCATTCCTCTCTTTTTTGGTAGAGTGTGGAAGTGAAACCTGTAGCCTTTGTCTATTGTCTGTAAAATCCATTTGTCTCCTGTAATGTAATGCCAGTTTACGGAAAATAAGGCTAGCTTTCCGCCTAAGGGTGCTTCCAGTTGTTCCCTGGTAGGCGGTATCAGAGCAAAGTCATTGTGTCTGTCCTGTGGAAGTGGTCGTAGCTGGATCTGTGGCAATACTTCTCTGGTTGTTAGGCTGCCACTGACGTCCCCTGTAGGCACCTCTGGATTGACCTCTGCCTCTTGGGCACCTATTTCTGCCTCTCTGTGCTCTGGAGGTGTCTGGAAAGGACCAATTCTTCGAAGGCCAATTTCTACTAAACCTTGGAGGCTGGACCTGTAAGAAATCCTTGACTGTTTGGACAGATTTTGCTTTTTCTTCCACCTTCTTTAGCACTTGCTGTGCAGGGGAACCAAACAAACTTTGTTTCTCCATGGGAGCATCTAGGAGTTTTGACTTTACATGGTCTGGTAAGGATTGTTCTTTTAACCATGCATGCCTTCTAATCACTGTTCCAGTCATAGGTGATCTAAAGTTAGCCTCCAGTGCATCATAGCCGCATTTTAAGGAATGATTACTGACCTGCTGAGTGTTATGTACCAAATCCTGAAGGGACTTACGGTCTATAGGTTCAGGAGAGGACAATTTTTTTTATTTAGCTGGTCTAACAAAAATTCCTGATACTGAATCATGTGGAATTGACAGTTTAAGGCCCTAGCCAAAAGAGTAGCAGAAGTATAAAATTTTTTACCCCATCTCTCTAATGCTCTAGATTCTCTTTCAGAGGGGAGGGGGTTTCTGGCAGAGGCAGCTGCTACAGCTTTGGGGCCCTGTGAAATGGTTTCAGGATCTGCAATAGGAGCCTTATACAAGTGAAAGTGTGTGTCCGGGACCCTGTAATATCTATCGGGCTTGGCAGGGGCCGGGGAAGAGTCAGGGCAGTACAAGCATCATTATATGCATCATCAACAACTGTTAGTACTGGAGGAATGGCTAAAGGCCTAT
Organism: Protopterus annectens; assembly: GCF_019279795.1. Lineage (NCBI taxonomy): Eukaryota > Metazoa > Chordata > Ceratodontiformes > Protopteridae > Protopterus > Protopterus annectens. Next base: position 918,549,592 of record NC_056731.1, read on the forward strand.
GCTGTGGTAAATGTAAAAGGTCCTTAGCCTTTTCCTTGAATCTGAAAAATCCTGGCCCTGCCATTGAAAATGCTCTCTCATAGCATGTAAAGTTTCCCCAAAAGAAAATTCCTCAGGAGGAGAGGCAGAAGGAATGGAGTCTTCTGCATCAGAATCCTCATAAGGGGAATATGGGCCTTCTGGAGGTTCTGAGTTTTCTGAATCATCCGAGGAATAGTCTGTAGAAACTGGATCCGGGGGCTCTGCTCTAGGCCTCTTCTCTGGAGGGGGTTGAGAGGCCCTGTCAGGGTGAGGTTGGGATCCCCTGATCAAAGAAATGAGATCCTCAGCCAGGCTGAGCATTTGGGAACTAGAGGTAGGCCTGTGTGAGGGGGTTTTAGCAGGCAAGGCCTTAGAAGATTTAGCTGCTTTAGCCCTAGAAAAAGCTTTGATAGACATAGATGCAGGGGGCCTAGCAGCTCCACGTGCAGGAGTAGATATGTCTAAAGGAATAGTATCTGATAAATCCTGAGTACCTGCAACAGCAGTGGAAATTTCAGTAGCAGATTCAGCCATGCTGTGTGAGGCCTCGGCTATAGGAGGCATGCTTTCGGCCGAAGGAAAAACCGTGGACTCTGTTTCAGCCGAAACAGAGACACTCGCGGTTGGCTTAACCGTGGTTTCGGCCGAAACCGCGGACCGCGAGTGTCTGTCCTTTTCCTTGCGCTTTTTAACTAATTGTGAAGTCGGAGTCTCCGACGGCATTTTGTAAGCAAAAGCAGGACCAAAAAACTCCTCTGCAAACTCCAACCGATGTCTAAGTGTCCGTCGGTTGAAGGAAGCACAGGCTAGACAAGCTGCTACGTCGTGGTCTGGGCCTAAGCAAGGAAGGCAGTAAGAGTGGAAATCCTTATGAGGTATTTGTTTCCCACAAGTTAAACAGTTATTTACTTTTTCTGACATCGGCTGAGGCAAGAAAGAGTCCCCAACGGGGTACTTAGCTTTTTAGAAGTCTTCGGTAGTAGTAATCTCTGGATCTGACCGACCGGCACTTGCGAACAGCTTCTGCTTCGGGCACCGCGCGGCAAGAAAGACTGAGGAAAATGGCGTCGGCTGATGCCTTTATACCCAATTCACAGCAGCTATGACGTCGGGTGAAGTGCGACATCAGCCGAGGCCAGACCCAGACTTTGGAATCCGGCCGACCGAAGGGCTGCCTGAGGCAGGACAACCCATATGTTAGGACTGCAGATGCATCCTTGAAGGACATCTTACCATTTTTGAAACAGCTCAACCTGAGAAGCCTCATAACTCAGCTATTTCTTTATTTCAACCTTTGATTTTTGCAGTTTTATCAGTTCATCTGAACATGTACTTTATAAAACTTATTCTATTTTTCCATCCTTTTAGTTGAGTTAATATGTTTCTTCAAAGGTTTAATTTTTAATCACATCTGAGTACATTTACTTTTTCTTCTAAATTACTGGAAGCCATATCTTTTAGCAGAGCTGAAGCATGAACTACTTTTTCTGAACAGCTGAGGTATTCTTCCCAGCCAGTGTTTTTTCCAACTTTTCTGGTAGATTTTCTTTCTGGCTCACTAAATTTCTTCTTTGCTGGCATACAGGCAGTGTGTGCACCTATTAAGCCAGCAATTGAATTTTACCCAAAGTGATCATTTCACTGACTGTTATTTCTCAGTTTCTGCTCTCACACTGGGTCATATGAAATTAAGTTGATCAGTTTGCAACCATCTAAAGTCCCACCAAGATCACAGCTTTACACCAATTATAACCTGCTTCTTTCCAGCACTTTGTTACAGTGTAAAGCCTAGATACATTGCAACCAAGAAAAACTATGTTCTTGCTTTAATATTTTAGCATATACAGCAGTCACTGATCAAACTTCCGATTCAAATTTAAAATACCAGACTACACACTATACAAAGCTGTTTTACATGCAATTTATAGCATGACCTTTTTATACAAATATTAATAAAAATTTAATTACTTCTTCAATCTCTTCATTGTACTTGTAAATATTAATGATAATGTGGGCAGTGTGCTTGTAAATTTTAATAATGTGGGCCGTGTGCTTTATAGTTCACTCACCAATTTAAGACAGTCAACAAATTTCACATTTTCAGCCTCTTCTCCTTACAAAGCCACATTACAGGTCTAACAGCATTTAAAAGGACTGAGGTTTTAAAGTCTCATTTTTTTAAACTAATTTCAAACAGTTGCTCGTAGTCTTCCTGGTCATCTCCCAACACCAGTCTCTGTTTTAAATCCAAAATACTCCCGATTCTTCTAGTCAGCTCTGTGCTTTTTTTTCAGTCTCTGAATGTTTCCTTTGGAACAATGAGAAAAAAAAATGACTGCCAACGACTTTGTTGTTGGCTGAAGAACAAGCAGAGTTATCTCCTACTTGCTGGTTCACTCTTGTTAGGTAAATTATTATTATTATTTCTTCATCATTAAAGGATATTTTTGGATTCAGAGCAAAATTATCTTCAAAGAAAAATGTCCTATAGGCAACCAGATACAGCAGCTTGAAACTCACACCTGCCTCTCAGCATTCCCTGAAAGCTGGGATAAATGTGCTTCTCTTATCTGCCTGTACAGTGAATAATCATTTTCTACAAACACTATTTCCAATTTTTAATACTTTTTTGTGTCATTTTTTGTCAGCAGCAACTCTTTATCCTGATATGATTGCATCTTTACTCATGCAGGTCGTAGCTGGCTTCTCATGGCCAAATTTTGAACACACTCAATGTGCCACGTTGATGAACAAATCCTGCCGTGACCAGTCCAGTTGCTTATTTGTGCTTCCATGTAATTGAACAGTCTACACCTTCCACAGTTTTTTTTTTTCTAGTTCAGCAAAAAATCTCAGGATCTCTCTGTACACACCTGTCATCCAACTATTATTTTGTGAAACAGCTCTTCTTGAGAAGCATTATGCTCAGCCAACCTTTTCATTTTAACATCTGACTTTGCAATTTTATCAGTTCATCCAAATAGCTAAAGCATCTTAGATTTTTGTTTTCCCCACTGGTTGGTTATTTCAGCCGATATATTCCTTCAGCTTTCATTTATTTTAAAACATCCCTTAAAATTACTGGAAACCATTTCCTGTGATAGAGCTAAAACTTGAGCGGCTTATTGCTGAACAGCTGCAGGATTCTTCTCAGTCCGAGTATTCTCTTCTCCTTTTCTGACTGAATTTCTCTCAGGTTTTCCAAAGGTCTTATTTGCTAGAAACCAGACGATATAATTACTAGCCTGTGACCACATTTTACCCAAATTTTCAGTTTCAATGGCCCCTTCTGTTTTCACTTTGGGACAGCACATACCTGCCGATCAATGTGCAGCCATCTTGGAAGGCTTCAAACAGCTTCTCATTGACCATATTATTTACAGCCTTGTATATGTAAAATTTCCAACCTTCATAGCTAATGGCCCAACAAAACTGTCAAATGCCTTTTCACCATCTAAATTCGTTAACATACTTGGTCTCAATGTCCATTCTACATCATGCTTGATCATCACTGTTTTGGTTGCATTATCAAATGTCTGCCTGTCTTCTACAAAACCACACTGATCTAAATCCCATCCACTAGACATGATTCTACCAACATTAGACCAATTGTTTTGCGAAAATACCCATATAAATTTATAATAGTGGCTCAAAAAGGGTCTGCAAAGGGATCTCAAACTCAAATATCCATGACAGAAGGCTGGATGATGTCCACAATCCCCAAAACAAAAAAAATGTGTGGAGCCAAGAATCCCTCACCTAGAATTATTTTGAGGGTGCTTGAGGTCAGATGATCATACATCCGAGATCCCTGATCTACAGGATACGGGACTTTTTAAATATCTTTTTCTTCTTTGGGGACAACAGCCACCACCTTTCTTTTCCAGGTCTGTGGTACATCTCCTTTGTCATTTTATTAAAACACTTGCTATACATTTTTCATTCCTCCACATGTCTATTGATATCCCATTCTCCATTGATATTTCCCTGGTTGACACTTTTTGTATTTGGAATTTCATTTTCTGTCTTTCCCCCACTAGGACCAATTTTTTTTCTTCTTCCTTATCCGACAACCTTGGTAGGTTTTCCTTCATCCATAAAATGTTTCTCTACTACTCATTCTTTCTTCTCAATATATAGTCTCAAAACATCTCTGAATATTTCTATGATTTTTCTCAAGTTCTTAGTTATCTTTTTTGTTGTAGGATCTTTCAACTTTGACAACCAGTTCCTAACATTTGTTGTCTTAGCTTCTGTGCAAACAGGTTTTGCATCCTCAGTGATGTCTCATAACTCTTAATGCACCATAAGTTAGTTTAGGTAAATAGTTGTTTTAAGTGCTCTAATTTTCTTCCTCCAGAAGTTAACTCATCACTATTAAATGAATATTTCCCGCTTTGTACGGTTTATATTTTTTCCCCATTTCTTCCAGGTATTTCCTGTTACTGGACCCACAAGTATACTTCAATTTCACATATGCTATTTCTTTAAATTCCTTCTTCTATCCTTAGAGAATAATGTAGAGAACAAGGTTGAGGCTCAATTACTTCCATTAACTAACTCAGCTTTTCCTCAAACCATTTTAAAGCTTTCCATTTTCACAAAATATATCAAGTACTCGTCTCTCCAGTTGTATATGAACTGATGCATGATCTGAAATAGAAATGTACCCATTTACTAATTCTTTAAGCATATAAGCTCATTTTTATAAGCTCCATCCAGCATTGAACAGTTTCTACACCTGGACAAGAAATAACTGAATTCATTTTGTTCTGCTACTAAATATTTGGGATGGAAGATGCATGTCCCCAAAAACAAACTCACTCATTACATGTGCTTTTCTTGCCACCAATACATCTCCCTTTATCTCTCACACTCTAAATCACCTTCCTATTAGAAGATAACTTATTGAAGGTTGACCATTTTGCTTAGTATTTTTCTCACCTTCTTTTATCTTTGTGACGCGTACATGTTTGAAGATGCAACTCCATCACTTCATATGACTGATCAATACATACCTTTCTCTTTAGTTTTCTCTTACTTACTACAGGTACCCTCTAGATTACCCCCCAAACACACATTTCCTGGCACCCTAAGAGCTAGCGGAGAACTCTTATCTAAATCCCACTTCAAATTAGCTTATAAATGTTCCTGTTGCTCTGTACGAGTTTCTTGTAACATTACTAGGTGTAGTTTATTTTTCATTAAATACATAGCACACACTCTCAATAGGGTAATGAGACCATTCAAATCCTATGTAAATTCTGCGTTGCCATCCAAGTTCCCCTTCTTATTCCTATAATGCCAATTTTTTCTACTGCAAAATGACTGATGGGCTTCAATTTGTGCATGTATAACACTTCCCTATGAATGTGCTCTTGGACTATCATTTTTAAATAAGAGTTATTTGGTAGCAAGAGAATAAACACCCTTACCCAAGCTTAATTTCCAAAACCATGTACAATATTGCTATTAATTCCCCAATGTTTATAGGGGGTTACCAGGCTACCACTCAAGGGACATTTTAAGCCAAGCATACCTCACCTCAAATTTACTAAAAAATTGTAAAAACATGACAATACCCAAGGAAGTTTATGAGTTACAATATAGGCTAGCACACATCAAGAGTTCAAAGGCTCCTGTCCATTAGGGCATAGGTACCAAACCTGGGGTAAATTTGTGATTTCCCGTCCACTGATCCAAGTTACATTTTGATTATGACTAGGGATTAGCTTTCCTTAACATGGATGGGAATCCCAATCCAAAGAAGGGGTAATCTTTGAGACACACACCTGTCCCTTCAACATGTCCTGTTTATGTCACACAGAAGGTACCTTAGAATGGGCATTTCTGATGCAAAGGATGCCTTATAGGCTAGGCATAAATCGCCACACAACAGTCTGTAGGAGACAAAGCACACAGACCGGAATTTGAGATGGTCCATAAAGGACTTGTTTACTCATAGTTTACTCCCTGCCTTTGTTTTGTGTAGACCCTCTGTGGTTTCTCAATCTGTTTCAAGTGCCTTGCCACATACATGCTGAAGAGTGCATTGTACTTGATGACTGGTCAGATGAGAGCAGAGGGCAGTGGAACAATGATCTCCATGGACTTGGATGCCACTAACTTACTTAGAAGTTAAGAAATGTAGAATGATTTTCAAACTACAATAGACCTGTAATGGGCAACTGTCAGGTCACTCTCAACATGTGTTCCCAGATCCCTGACCACTAGGTCTACATTTTGGGGTGTATCAATATGGTAATTTCCAGGGATGGCCACCTTTCCAAAGCACACTATATCACTTTTTTTTACATTGAGGTTTAGTCCATACTCTGGCATCAGTTGTTTGTCTGCATGAGGCCCTCTTGAAGGGCATCAGTGAGCACGCCTAGGTTGCAACTGGCTGCAAACTTGGTCAACGTGGGGCCCCTAAGGTGTGACCTAGAGCTATGATCCAATGGCCCCTCCCAACAGAATGAACCTTTTCCATTTGAGGGTACAGCCTTTTCCAGTGCACAGCTGTCCTGGCCTTTCTAATCACTTTGTCATGACACTTCATCCTCTACCCCCTCCCCAATCACAAAAGGCTCTCCTACTTTTCCTTTCTACAGCAAGGCATTAACCAAAAAGCCTTTCTTGTGCTCTATTTTTACTCACTCAATCTAGACATTTATTAGGTTTATTATGTAAACTTTTCCCCATTTCTCATCATATTCATCCAGTAGGCATCCATCTTGCTTTAATTTTGGATTTATCTTTTTTTTTGTCTGTGTACTAGTAAATTTCCTTCTCTATTTCAGCACCTTTCCGTTACTCTGTAGTTACTTGTACTATTTATTCTATTATTTTTTTTTTATCTTTACTTTCTAATGTTATATGACTACACCTTTCCTACTATGCAAAAAGTCAAAGTGCTAGTGAAACAATGGCCAGTAAAGTTTGTTTTTATTGCTTTGTTTTCTGATCAATGCCCTTTAAAACTTTAGAAAGCATTTATTAGGACTCCCTACTTAGCTCTGCTTAAATCACGACAGTTCACTATTTTCTTGTGACAATTACTACCTTACAGTGATGCTAGAGGAGATGCCTGCCTTCAATCAACTGAATTACTGGTCCTTCCCACCAACTTCTCCCCACGCTATAAACGTCTGTCTCCTTCATTCCCAGTCTTCTGTTCATAAGAGACAGCCAAAATAACTACATAACAGCATTTAGCCAGTTCAGAAAAAAAATGTTCTTCCTGCCTAAACAGATTATGAACTTTACGTTAAATTCAAAATACATGGTCTGTTTAACCTTGACTTTGATGTGGGATTATCAAACTCAAATGAAAATTTGAACAAGTGGGAGGGGGGGGGGTTCTGTTGTGCTAACTTGTATACCCAATCTACATCAATAAATTATAAGACACAATAAGTTAAATTTTTGTTGGCTGTCTTTACATCCAACCAGATTCTGAACCCTCACAATTAGTTCTAAATAACTCTGAACAGGCTGGAAGCCCATCGTAAATCATCTATGCCTACAAGCTGAGAAACTAGGATCCAAAGGGGGAAATCTGCTTTTCAGTATGACTTAAGAGTTAAAATCGGTTCCTTACCCAAAATTTATATAAATGGGTCCACAGAACAGTCCTGTCAGACTCAATTTGACTGCAGAAATATTAAAGTAACAAGTACCACTAATGATAGACATAAATGCATCCAAACATCAGCGTTTTAATAGACTTAGTAAAGATCAGAAGGAAACTGAAAATAGTTTAACAAGGCAAACAAAGGTTATATCCATCATGTCAAATATCTTTTGAGCATGTATTATACAGAGGCAGTTTTTCAGGTTGTACACTCTTGTGATTAACATCGGAATCTGTTGCTTGAGCAGCACTAAATGCCTAAAAGAAATAAATCCATATTAACCTGCTAGAAAGCCTTGCGATAAAAAATGTGAAACAGGTGAAAAAGCCAACAAATCAGTGAAAGAACTAGGGATGTATTAAGGAAAATGAAGTAGTCTTGAAATGAATACTCATAAAAAATTACAAAAAAATGAAGTCTGGCAATGTAAAAGAGTAGTTATGGTTAAATAAACTGGTAAAGAGAAATGCAAAAGGAAAAATAAACTAGACACGAAAAAAGCTGCTCAAGTCAAGGTTGTACATGGTCTTATTTATATTAGAAAATTAAGGTACAGTACTAGTTCAGGAGTGGTAAGTGGCCAGACATGGAAAATGACAATGAGGAAGGAGGGAGAAAACAGTGCATTTAAGTCTACCACTTAACTATGGTTTGGCAGGCTCCCCCCACCCTAGCAAAGATGCTAACAAAACTAGCAGATAAATCACCGACACAATAAGACTGCAAAGCCTTTCAAATGGTATGTGAACTACTTCCAGAGGACTGAACAGCCTTGATAGGAATCCTCGAATAAAGAGGGAAGCTATCAAGGAGACAACCAATTGGAGGCTACAGAAATATCTTTTAAAGGAAAACAACAGGATATTAAAGCAGATTCCCCAACCTGCTGACTCTTCCAGTCCCTGTTCTTTGATAAAGCTTAAAAAAAAAAAATCACCCTTGCAGCTTTAAAAAATAACCCACTCAACTGTTTTCCCTGTTCTGCTTCCTAGCTTTCTATACTGTTTTTGTTTCACTTTGCAAACAAACTTGAAAAACCTGTAGCTGGCTCTGAAATTATGATGTCACATCTGCCATCTGCTCTTGCTCTAGCTATCGGGATGTTTCCTCCCCCAAAGTGACGTAATCCCTGCCTGATTTGCATGCTGTATAGAAGAGCCAGTGTTCCTCCCACATTGTGATGTCAGACCTGCCTTACCCAGCCCACTCAACCTAATAAAATCCATGTGGTGTGTGGAACTCCTTTTCATTGTATGTGTATCCTGTCAACTGCATTTGTTTGAGGGACGACTGAAAAGTTTGGATTGCCTGCATTTTCGTCTGCATTTTTTGCTTCATTGGTAAGATAAGTCTTCCTAGTGAATTCAAAATGTAATTCTACACACAGCCCCTGTTTGAATGCACTTCGTCCTATTTTGTGCTGCCTGATATAGTTTATGACTTTCTTCTGAACAGGAATACTCTCTTCCTCCCTATGAGGATTCTGCTGCTGAAGAATCTATCCCTTCAGCCTCTCCTCCTGAGGATTATTCTTTTGGGGAAACCCTGTATACCATGAGGGAGCACTTCCACTGGGAGAGCCAAGACTACTCAGAATCTAAGAAAAGGCTCAGAGACTTTCCTTTACTACCTCAGCACAGGCCTCTTGCTATCCCCCCTGTTTTAGACATTGTAGATGATGTATTTTCAGAGTCCGGTCTGTCTCCTGACTCTTTACCCCCTGCACCTGTTAAGCCAGACAGATACTACAGGGTTCCAGATTCACATAAATTTCTTTATAAAAACCCTGCTGCTGACCCAGAAACTATTTCTCAGGGTCCCAAAGGGGTCATGGCTTCCACTGCAACAAACCCTATCCCCTCTGATAGGGATTCAAGGGCACTGGACAGATGGGGAAAAAGGTTTACACTTCTGCTACCGTGGCTGAGAGGGCTTTAAATTGTCAATTTCATATGCTTAAATATCAGCAATACTTAATGTCACTGCTTAAACAGAAAATATTAACAAATTCTGAATGTGCAGAAAACAAGGAAATGCAGGACTTATTGCATGCAACTGAACAAGTGGGAAGGCATACTTTGCAATGTGGTTTTGATTCTCTGGAGGCCTCTTGCAGGGCCGCTGTTACGGGTTCTGTCATTAGGAGGCATGCTTGGTTAAAGGAACAGAATCTGCCTGATCATGTTAAAGCAAAATGATTAGACGCTCCATTACAGCATGATACTTTGGTGTTAAAGCAGAGGAGGTGTTGAAGAAAATGGAGGACAAAGCAAAGTCCATGCAGACAGTTAAGGATTTCTTACAGGTGCAGCCACCCAGATTTAGCAGGAACTGGCCCACAAAGAATTGGTCCTTTCTGGTGTCAGACAGGCCACAAAGAGGCAGATACAGATGCCCCAGAGGCAGATCCCAGCCCCAAGGCTCATACAGATCTAAACAATGGGGTACTTCTACCTCCAAAAGCGGAGAAGACAAATCACAGCTATACAGGAAACAGTCCCAATGACTTTCCTCTGCCAGCACCAAGCACTTATCTTTTGGCAACCCCCTTAGGGAGAAAACTAGCACTTTTTTCACAAAATTGGCACATGATCATCCAGGACAAATGGGTCTTGAATATAGTGTCTCAGGGCTACAGGTTCCACTTTCACACCCTGCCAAGGGCAAAAGATATGCCAGACCTGCCATACAATCCATGGGCAGAAGCACAAAAGCAAGTTTCATCCCTCATGGACATGAGGGCCATTCAGCGAGTACCACAGCAAGAGCAGGGACAAGGATTTTACTCAAGACTTTTCTTGATACCCAGAAAGGACAAAGCCTGGAGACTAATACTGGACCTGTCTATTCTAAACACATTTCTGGACGTTCCAAAATTCAAAATGTTGACTCTGCAGCAGCTTCTGCCCATGCTGGGCAAGAAGGCTTGGCTTGTAACTTTGGACCTAAAAGAGGCATACCTGCATGTCCCAATCAGACAATCTTGCAGAAGATACCTCAGATTCATAGCTGGCTCAATGCACTACCAATTCTCTGCACTGCCCTTTGGCTTATCTACTGCACCCAGTGTCTTCACAAAATGCCTGGCACCAGTAATTGCATTTTGCAGACAAAAAGGAATACAAATATATCCTTACTTGGACAACTGCCTTATTCAAGCAGAGAACAAGGACATTCTACTAAAGCATCTGGTGTTTGTAAAAAGATTACTAATTTGACTAGGGTACACAGTAAACAAAAATAAATCAAAACTAGTACCCTCTCAAGAGATAATATTCCTGGGTGCAAGCTTAAATACAACTGCCCAGATGGCTTATCTCACGCTAGACAAACAAAGGCAACTGACTTCTTACTTCAAAATGTTGGCAACAAAGACCCAGTTATCTGCAAGAAAAATTCTGCAGTCTTTGGGCTTCATGGCATCCTGCATCCTGCTAATTCCATATGCCAGACTGCATATGAGGAAACGACAGTGGTATGTTTGGACTCAACATTGCCACAGCCTGGAAACATTAATTACCCTCATTCCCTGCCTGCAACAGGAGTTTCGATGGTGGGCACAGGCCTGTCACCACAACAACGGACAGCCATTCACTTTACCCACAGCCAGGCAGACACTAACAACGGATGCATCAGATTACGCCTGGGGCGCCCACATGGCAGAAAAATGTATTCAGGGCACATGGCCCGCAAGCCAGATGCATCTTCATATCAATCAAAAAGAGATGCTAGCTGTTCAAAATGCCCTGACAGCTTTCAAGGATCTACTTCATCCAGGACAACTACTGATAAAGACAGACAATACTACAGTCATGTGGTACATAAACAAGCAGGGAGGCACACATTCCTACCCCCTCTGCAGACAAGCCATGACTTTGTGGGACACAGCATTGACTTATCAAGTTCACCTGCAAGCACAATTCCTGCCAGGAAAGATAAATACTCTGGCAGACAAACTAAGCAGAAACATCATGGATCCCCACAAGTGGAAACTGGATCCAAAAGTCTTCAGCATGATAACAAGGAAATGGGGATGCCCAGACATAGATCTGTTTGCCTCCCCTCACAACTGCCAACTACAGAGATTCTGCACAAACACTTATCACAAGCAAGCATGGAAAGTGGATGCCTTATCCTTTAGCTGGAAAAACCTAACAGTATAGCCTTTCCTCCACTGCCTCTCCTCCCCGAGGTACTCCTAAAGGTCAGACAAAAGAAGCCAAAAATGATACTGGCCACGCCAGCACTGGTACCCAATCCTAAAGAATTTGTCTCAAGGTCCAGCCTGGACATTGCCTCAAATTCCTCTCTTACTGACCCAACAAAACAATCAGATCCTGCACAGCCAACTCAGGACCTTAAATCTGGCAGCATGGCAGATAATGTAGCCATTCAGAACACTCCTCTCTCCAAAGCTGTGATGGATGTTATTTTGGAGGCCAGGAGGCCCAGTACCAGAAAATCTTATTCAGAAAAATGGAAGAGAGTCTGTGCTTGGAACCAGGCACAAGGAATTGACAGGTTTGTTGCAAACATTCCTCAGATTTTACAATACTTAACTGTGATGCTGGACGGAGGCCTATCCTTTTCATCAATTAAGATCCATGCCTCTGCCATTTCAGCCCATTACAATACAGAACCACCTATCTTTTCTCATTCTTTAATAAGGCAGTACTTCAGAGGGGCCAAAAACATAAGACATAAGGAGAGCACCAGTACCTGCATGGGACCTCAATTATGTCTTGGAAAAACTCATACTGCCTCCTTTTGAGCCAGCCTCAACAGCTGATATAAAATTCTTATCCTGGAAAACAGCTCTGCTCCTAGCAATAACCTCTGCAAGATGAGTCGCGGAGTTACAGGCACACATGGCTGTGGAACCTTTTATCATTTTCCATCCAGACAGGGTTTCTCTGAGGACAAACCTGACATTTATGCCTAAGGTGGTGTCCAGTGTGGCCCTTAACCAAATCATTCACTTGCCTACCTTTTATCCAAACCCACAGAACAAGGGTGAGAGACTTCTGCATTCTTTGGACATACACAGACAGCTACGCTTCTACTTGGACAGAACTAAAGCTTTCAGAAAGACTGAGCAACTTTTAGTGGCATATGCTGCAGGATCACAAGGAAAGGCCATCTCAAAACAGACTATTTCAAAATGGATAGGCCATTGCATTAGTTTCTGCTATTCACAACATGGCAAATCAGTGCCTAAGGACATTAGGCTACATTCAACCAGAGCAGCAGCCTTCCTCAGAGGAGTACCAACCAAAGACATCTTAGAGGCTGGAACTTGGAGTTCGGTGCACACCTTTACAAAGCACTACCACTTACCTCTCTACTCTAAATCCAGAGCAGGCTTTGCCACTGCAGTTCTGCAGGGCCTCATAGCCTCTCCTAATCCTATTTAGCCTAGCCACCCATCCTCAGCTTTGGGATTCAACCCAAGAGTAATGACTGCAACAGTGAAACACGATCAACATAGTACAGTTGTGTACCTACCATAAATGTAGATGTTCGAGTGTATTCACTGTTGCAGTCCAGGTTACCCTCCCACCATCCCCCTTTCTTTTGCTGGATCTTATCTGTACTTCTCTATTCTATACAACCTATATGGTGCATTTGCTTGTAGATGAAGGAAATGGTTACTTTAGTGCATGCATGTTTATTGGCATAATTTTTAGCCTAACCTTTTGGAGGCACCTGACATCTGGGCCAAGAAAAACTGAAGAAAATGGCATCGGCTGCATCTTTTTTACCCCTGGCACACTGACGTCAGGGAAGAGGTGACAGCAACAAACGCCAGGCCAAGACTTTGGAATTCAGGCCGACAGCAAGTAGCCTGCCAGCAGGATAACCCAAGAGTAATGACTGCAACAGTGAATACACTCGAACATCTACATTTATGGCAGGTACACAACTGTACTTTCTGCTGAGTCAGCGTAGCAGGAGTATTCATTATGAATGGAGAATACTATACAATTTCATCAGCGGCACCCATTTGTTTCCACTTATATGTATTATTAGCATTGACATTTTGCAATAACACTGGTCTTGTACGAACTGACTGTTCGCTCAAGTTTGCTAGATTGTCTTACTGTAACACATCAGTAGCTTTAGTGGTGTTAATTGTACCATGCTAGATTTTTCAGTTATGGACATTGGAATTGCTTTATCAGCATAGGCAGTATGATTAGTGATGTGTGTGAATGCAAGCAAGGGGCAAGTGTGTGTGTGTGTGTGAATGCAAGCAAGGGGCAAGTGTGTGGGTATGTAAATACAAGCAAAGGGCAAGTGTGTGTGTTTGTGTGTGAATGCAAGCAAAGGGCAAGTGTGTGTGTGTGTGTGTGTGTGTGAATGCAAGCAAAGGGCAAGTGTGTGTGTGTGTGTGTGTGAATGCAAAGGGAAAGTCTGTGTGTGAGGACAGTGTGTGTGTGTTTGTGTGTGTGTGTTTGAGAATGCAAGCCAATGGGGAAGTGTGTGTGTTTGTGTCTGTGAATGCAAGCAAAGGGCATGTGTGTGTGTGTGTGTGTGTGTGTGTGTGTGTGTGTGTGTGTGTGTGAGAGAATGCAAGCAAGGGGGAGTGTGTGTGTGTGTGTGTGTGTGTGTGTGTGTGTGTGTGTGTGTGTGTGTGAATGCAAGCAAGGGGGAGTGTGTGTGTGTGTGTGTGTGTGTGTGTGTGTGTGTGTGTGTGTGTGTGTGTGTGTGTGTGTGAATGCCTACTAAGCTGGACATTAATCCCTACGTCACTCGATGGGGTGCCAACTGGCTTACTGACAGAACCCATGCTGTAAAAGTAGCCCACTCCAAATCCAGCTTCTGACAAGTCAGAGTACCTCAAGGGTCAGTCCTGGGACTGCTCTTGTTTGGCATCTACTTCTCTGAAGTACAGGCCAACACTAAGGGATTCTGGCTAACAAAGTTCACAGATTACTGCAAACTGGGAGCCATTATTGAATCCCCAAATGTTCTGGATACTCTAGAAAAGGGCCTTACAGAAACAGATGCTTGGTGCCAGAGCCATGGGCTCAAGCTCAGTGCCAAGAAATGTATAGTTATCCCCTTTGGGAAAAAACATGTACCCATTCTGGGACATGCTACACTTAAAGAAATCCCAATCCCTCAGAGCTACATGCTCCAGGGATGTAAACCTTGTCATCACAATAAACAAATGCTGGAGGGATAGGTTCCTGACTCAGAGACTGCCCATACTCTGGAATAGACTGCCCATACATGTCAAGCAGACCGCCTCTTTGGCCCTTTTCAAACGGAACATTGACGATTGGATGGGAGAAAGAAATTAACCCCAGGGATCACGTCACTTACCCTGCTAGACAGGGGTCCAGGATAGAAAATAGTGTGGAAGTAATAGCCAGGGAATTGTTATGGCTAGGCTTGTATAAGCCCTAGGGCCGATAGCCTAGTACAAACCTATGAACCTATAGTTAACAGACTGCTATCAGAAGGAAGAAGCCCTTGGGTCATTTTAGCTGTTGCCAAACAAACTTTGTGTCTGTGTGATAAGGGGCAAGTGTGTGCGCATCTGTGTGATAAGGGGCACTCTGCCAGTATCTGCTGAATTTTACAAAACCACTTTATCTCTAAAGCTGTCCCAGCACAATCTGGTAGTTAGATGTAACTTTAAATAAACTATACTGGCATGTTCTTCATATACTGAATTGATCAAGTCCGTTTTGTGATTTATGATTTAGTGTTGAATTGTCACTTAATTCCATTAGGTACTGGTGTGCCTTTGCTGGGTAATTTTTTCCCTGTGTTTGTGGAACTGTGTAGTCATAAAGACAGGAAGAATTTGATTGTTCCCAGGTGGTGTGGGCATGGTTGCTTAACCCGCCCCTCAAAACCGTAACACCTTTAGTTTTGCAACCATGTTTGGATGGATTTGGATCAGGGTGATTGCAGTTTATAGGTCTCCTTTTTGCTGGAATTTATGTAAGACCCCTAAAGTGGGAAGGATGAAAGTTTAAATATAAAACATCTTTCATGAAAGGTCTGAGGTGGAAGACTGTGTATGTGGTTATGCTGATAAGAACTGGAAATTCCTGTGTTAACACTAATGTACAGTAGACAGTTATTGGACTGTGCTGTAGAAGCTGAATCTGTGGACAGGTTTACTGGGCTGTGTAAAGTAGGGCTCACTAGTGTTGGATTAAAGTACTTTAATAATGTTGTAGGTGGAAAACTGTTCAATGGGTGCATTTCATGTACAATTTGAATGGAGCGGCTTGATGTGTAAGATCTGTGTAGGCATGTGTTTCTGATGTCTGCACAGCCAAAGTACATAATTACTTGTGCATTCCTCGGATGAAGCCTGGGGTCATTCTTGGTGTTGCCAAAACAAACTTGTGGTTAGGTGTGTGAAAGGGTGAGTGTGTGAGCTGAGTGAGTGTGGTGTGAGAGCTGAGTGAGTGTGGTGTGAGAGCTGAGTGAGTGTGGTGTGAGAGCTGAGTGAGTGTGGTGTGAGAGCTGAGTGAGTGCATGTGGGGGGTGAGTGAGGGTGGGTGAGTGTGGTGTGTGGGTGGGTGAGGGTGAGTGAGTGTGGGTGAGCGAGTGAGTGTGGGTGAGCGAGTGAGTGTGGGTGAGCGAGTGAGTGTGGGTGAGCGAGTGAGTGTGGGTGAGCGAGTGAGTGTGGGTGAGTGGGTGAGTGAGTGGTTGGTGTGGGTGGGTGGGTGAGTGAGTGGTTGGTGTGGGTGGGTGGGTGAGTGAGCTGAATGTGGGTGAATGAGTGAGGGTGTTGAGTGTGGGTGGGTGAGTGAGTGTGGTGAGGGTGGTGGGTGGGGAGTGAATGTGGGTGAGGCTGAGTGTGGTTGAGTGTGGGTGAGCGTGAGTGAAGTGTCTGAGTGAGTGTGGTGGGTGAGTGTGGTGGGTGAGTGAGTGAGTTGAGTGTGGGTGGGTGAGTGTGGTGAGGTGAGTGGGTAAGTGTGGGCGAGTCTCATTTTTGGATGTAATTTCTAAATTTTGTAAACTTTGTTTTTGTATTGTCATATTGCTTTACATTGCCCTACCAATATGTGACAAATTACAGGCAGAAGCACAGTAACAGCTGCAAAAACTAAGAGCATAAATTTGCAATAAGCATGCGTATACATTAATTGCACGTTTTTACATAAGAAGCAGATGTCTGTCACAATTAATCGACAACACTACATCAGATTATAAGAAGTATGCAATACTGTAATTTTTTAAATTATGTATTAAAAAAGCATGTTGTGCTGTCATGCAAGTCTGTGAAATATTTCATGTTTATAGTGTGTCATTTGTTAGCTATTTAATCAAACGGGAAGGAAAAATAAGTGGGAGTTTGATGCTTTGCAAAACGGTGATTATTCCCAGTGCTATGTAGCTTGGTTCTAAATTTGACAGGACGAGTGCAACAAAAAAAGTGTCTCACTGTAAGGAGGGAAAGGCTGACAAGAAAACAGTACTCTGGTCACCTGCTGTGAGCTGTCAATGACATGCAGACAATGGGTCAAATTACCCTTAGCTCTTTGACAGCTAGGGAAGGTAGGTGTGAAGTGGGAGGGGAGATGCCTTGAAGAACTAGATTTCAGCCTTCACAAAAGAAAGCAAGTTAGCAGTTCTAAGAAACAAAAGCAATAAAATGCACTTTTGAGTTCCATTCTGTAGCATTTGCACTGCTTGTGTTTGAAGTAGTCATTGAAAAAGGATAACATTTTAACCAAAAGTAGGGGACTTTAAGACAGCAGTGAATGCCTGTTAAGTCAATCAAGTGACAGCAGCTTAAGGGAAAACGTGGCAGATCTGATGTAATTTTCTGGAGACAAACAATGCATTCTGGGATACTTAGAGGCAGAGTAAACAGTCTGAAATATTTCAAAATGCCACCCCCATGTGGTCAGAGTCAGAAATTGCATATAAAAATATCTAAAAAGCTCTGAATAGTCCCAGAGTGCTGTTAAAATGTAGGAAACACCAAACCATGATGAAATAAATGTGTTTTTTGAGTCTGAGGGTGCGGTTGTCCTTTAAGGAAATCCGATAAAGTTACTACACATAAACCAACTAGCAGACGGGTAGAAAATGATTCAAAAGCAGACAGACATTCTCAGCCTAACCAGATACAGTTCTAAGAATGAGTTGACACAAAAGAGGACATGGGAAAGACTTCTGAATGCAGCATATATGCATTTAGTAAAGCTGCTGAGACAATGCCGTGCAAGAGGTTTGCAGGAAAACAAACTGCACCGAGTTTTGAGTTACTTTTGTCAGCTGGAAAGGGAATAGTAGTTGACAGAAGGTAGTGATGGGGAGGAGAGGAGAATTATACAAGGACTGTTCCGGAACCGGTTCTGTTCATATACTTAAGTTAGACATCACAACAGACAGAGAGCAATGTCATCAGTTTTAAAATCAAGACTAGAAAAGTGATTTATTAAGTATGGTGAGCAAACTATTAATACAGTCTACTGCTACTTGGAGATAGTTGACAAGTGTAGTTTAACACAAAAATTTGCAGTCATGTGAACAGGGATCAAGGAATGCCAAATTTGTTATCAGTACATCTGGGGAAATGGAAGGAAAAAAAAAAAGTGTTCTGTTCAACTTAGGTGGAACCATACTGTGTTCCGTGCAATGGCAAAGGTTAAGGTACGCATGTTATATTCTGTACTAACAAGGCCTCATCTGGTATGCGTTTCAATTGTATAGACTATAAAAGGAAATTGACACCAAGCTGTTTAAATGTGTAATGCAGAGCACATAAGACTGTAAGGGGTATGAGAAATAGTTCACTTCACTGAAGATGTACAAATTTGAGAAGGAAAGAAAAAAGGGTAGATCACCACATTATCAAGGAAAAGCTCAATAGCAGACAGCCCTAAAAGGAAGGAAAAAGTGATTACTACAGAAATGAAGATTTAAAAGGTAAACAGCATGAAATACTTTATAAACTGGGAGAAGAACCCTAAAGAATGCAGTGCCAAAAAGGGGGAGGTAGCTTACACTTCTACAGAGGGGTTTAAAAGGGGTAAGAACAGGTCGGAAAAATAAAGGTCATGATTGGAAAATATGCAGCAAACAGCTTTAACACAGACAAACCAAAGGTGGTTTTCCACCTGAACCTACATATGTTTGTGCCATCTGGAAAACTGAGAGAACATGTTAATGACAATCTGCTGCACAGCATTTACCTATAATGTTTAGTGGTTATATCTGTAATATAATGTTGGAACTTTGCCCCCTGGTCTCATGTAAACAAGGACTTTCCTTGGTAGTACCAGCTAAGCAAAACTGAAACACACCCAACTCTTGCTTAATCAGTGTCTGTAAGGTTAACCCTTGAGATAGGGATTTATGCCAAGTTCTGTTAGCTTTTCGATGATGCCAGAGTGGGGGATTGTTTCAAAGGCTTTGGCCAAGTCTAGGTAAGCTGTATGTACCGACTTTCCCTCATCCAGGGCCTTGCTCTCTCTGTACATTGTAGAATCAGCTGATGCGATGGGACTGGGAGGAGTGTCCAAAATCAAATTTACAGCAGGGGCAGGCAATCCTCAAGGCCACCAAGTTTAAGAATACAACACTTGGGCAGGAGGGTGAGAAAAACAAAATGCAGACAGAGGCCAGCAATGTTCAATCAAGCAAATAAATGCAGTACAGTTTTGTCAACTAATCGCTGAAATAGATAAAGTGCAAAATATCAGCTCTGTATGTCCAGATGGTTATAGAATCAATCAGAGCCCGATACTGAGCACAGTCTCACAGAAATGTCACGCATTATACAAGTAGTACAAAAGAAAAAAGTTAGACCCTCAGGCAATCAGATAAATACAAAAAGCTGTTTGACCAGTAGCTCACACCCTGGATGGGCTGGCTACACAGAATGTAAAGCAACTCCCACTGTGAAACCAGCTGGCTTTGAGCTCAAGTGCTGTACAACCCTGAGAAACAAAAGGCAGACAGAGACCAGCAATATTATACAATTTATTTTACATATCCACAAAAGGCAAAACTTATCCTCCACTGTGCTGTACTGTGCTACTCTACAATTACTCCTCCTATGAACTACTAATCCAACTGACTAAATATCCATTAGTCATCTACCATTTTCTTATACAAAAATTTCCTCCTCTTCCATACTTAACATCTAAATGCCACGTGCCTGTATTTATACTACTATAATCATAGGTTTATAGGTGTGTGGTAAGCTAATGGCCCTGGGGCCTTTACAAGCCTAGCCATAGGATTACCCTGGCATCGTACCACTCTACCTTAGTTCTCACTGCCTCTGTCGAGTAGAGCCACTGGAGTTGTCCCCAGGATGAATTTTCTATTTCCCATCCACTCAAGATTTCTCTTGAAGAGGGTCAGCAAGGTGCTCTGCTTGACATGTATGGGAAGTCTATTCCATAGCATGGGCAGTCTCATGGTTATACACCTGTCCCTCCAGTACGTTCTGTTGATAAATTGATTTACTGAAATACATTACATTTCTGTAAAAATGTTCGCTACTTAGTTTTTGTTTTATGTTTCTCCATCATTATTGTAACTTCCTTTCAATCTTATTTTAGGCTTGTTTTAATCTGATTTTTAACTCACCGAGTTAAGACAGCTGGTACCTTTCTCTTTTTATAACATACAATGTCCTTCCTGTAATTATTTGTTCTTTTCATCATTTTGCTCTCAGATGCTTTAATATAATGTTATGGTTACTGGGAGTGGTAGTGATGGTGGTATTTCTTTATCTTGTTCTAAATGGTCATATGTTGTTGTTGTTGGAGCTTTTTTGTCCAGGGCCTCCTCTGAAGAAAAAAAAATGGTTTTGTCCAGTCGCACTTCCCCAGTAAATAAATGCAAAATAAGTTACTGTTAAGGTAAACCAATACAAAAAAAAAATCTTAAAATTATGCCACAAGACATTATATATTTGTGGTACAAAGATAGTAATGCTCTTAGTTCAATCCATCCATCACCTCCTTTTTCCATTTTTGTTCATGGGGTTGGGGTGCCATTTCAACAGTGAATCATCTAGAGCCTGCTACTGAAAAATAAGTTTGTCCTCTTAATAGCTATAAGTCAAATGCAACAAAAGAAGTAATTTATATTTTCAATATAAAAATACTCTGATAATGGGGTTTGCCACTAACACCGAAAGATAATTAAAACAGAGGAATCACATGAGATAAGTCCAGCTAGTACAACATACATGCAAAGCTGTGAAACTCAAGCTTTATAATACACACAGGAAGCGAATGAATGAAAATGATTGGCAGGTATTTCACTGAAACACAAAGCTATAAATAAATCACAAACATATAGTAAATTACCAAACCACTGTAAAATCTCCATGTTATACAAATCTGCCAAAACATGCACGCATGCATGCATATAAAGTAAAAAAACTCGTGTCTTATACAAAGGGTGTAGCAAGCAAATTTCATTTTGTACTCAACCACTTAAAAATGGACATCTCTCAAAAGGCTGCCCCCAAGCACTTAATAAATGTAAGTAAAACTTTCAGAGGTTTCTCCTCAAATTATTAAAAATATTATATTTGGGTTAGCAATATTGTATCTGTTGTAAAAAGCATTAATTTAGCATTTAAACAGCTGTAGATACAGTATGACCTAAAAAAAAAAAAAAAAGTCATGATGATACGATGCTCAGAAATAAATGTACTCAGAATAGTAAAAAAACAAAAGTAAGCCTGGCTACATCCTCATCTTATACAAGGATTAAATGAAAATGAACTACAATGAAATACAAATTGTTTTTACAAGCTTGCTCTGTTTTATATTGTGACTCTATGCATATAATGCATTAAAAAATAAAGAGCATATTATTCTGCTTCCAAAGTCTAAACACTATTTAACCAAAAGCCTTCCTTGCATGATTTACGTTGCTCGTTACTGGATTAAACCACCAGACAAGATTGTTTTCTGCACAACAGCTATATTTAGGTCTTACGTGTATCAGATTCTCTGTGCAACACTGCAAATGAAAGCATGCTCGACTCCATCTGTGTACAGTATTCAGATTTTAAACTACTGAAAGGGTTTAGCTAGAAATTATGTTAAGGCTAGTAATGCTTATGATAAATTTATTCCAGTTTCTTAAATATTGCCTTTTTAATATGGTTATCAAAAACTCCATTAAATCCAACATGTTTACTCAAAACCAAGCTATATTAGCATACACATATTTAATACATACCTATGTGTACAGAATAAATATGTAGGATGATTTGTAACAACCAACCATATGTATTAGCAAATGAAACAAACAAGAAATTCACTTTTCAAACAAGTCACACTGCAGTCCAACATCTTGTCTTTCAGGCAGGCATTTCCACATTACAGCAAACTTTTGGATGCAGTGTCCCTTTCTAAACATAACTCTGGCAGAGTAGCTAGCAAAATAGAACAGTAATTCCAGAAACCTCTAAACAGCAAATTAGTTCCTCCCCAGTTATACTAAAAGTGGCAAAAACAACTTCAGCTTCACCATATTCCATTAATATTGAATGACAAACAGCTTCAACTTACTATGCAGGCAGTAATAAGTCAACCTAACTTCTCCTCTTGGAGCACGTCCCCATTCTCATATGGATACTCTCTGGATTGCCTTTTCATCTTCCTTCTGGTCAATGCAACTCCTACTAGCGTCTTCTCCAAACCTTTCTTAGATCCAAAGCTCAAGAATTTCCTGTGTACTAAGGCATTGTACTCTTTTGCCCAGTTATACCCATTACCTTTAACATCATTGCTGGTTTCAAGGTTGATCTCCATAAAGGAATCATTCACTGCTACACTCTCTAAGTATTTTGGCTAGCACATATAAAAAGGGACCATCACTACACTAAAATAGATTTATATTTAGTATGCACACACACAGATAAACATGTATGCATTCACGTATAATATACATACAGACCCTGCTACATAACACTTGGTAAAGTGAAAGAGTAGGTCAGAAACAAATGGTACTAGGAAACTGTTACAAAACAAAATAAATAAAAATGAAGTACATTTTGCCTAAATTCAATGTAAACATTCCACAGACTACATACAAATGAAAAACAGGATGAAGAAACCTCACAACAGATGACGTTGGTTCATAAACCAAGAGGCAAAGCAACATCCACTAACAAACAAACTGCTCAAACAATTGCCCACAAAAAAGGCAGAAAATTCAGACAGCAACATTAGGAAAGCACAAACATTCTATACGTGTTGCAAGTTTCACTACCGAACGTACACTGTTGTCACTACTCTCAATATTCTCTCTCATTTTTACTTGGCTTGTAACTTAGATCGTAACTAAAAAAAGGGGGCAGTTATTCAATGATCTCCTACTTGCAAACAAGAAAAGAGCAAGCTTCATGAGTTTAAGAAAACAATCTGACATCCTGCCCAGCATCAGCAAAAATGAAAAAGTTGATGAATAACTTAAAAGAATGACTGGATTCTGTCCATGTTCTGAATGGTATAAGTTTCCACAAGAACTGTAAAAGTGTCTCCGTTACAGTACTTGTACAAAAACAAACATTCTAGGATATGCTAACAGCATTTCAGGATATCAACAATTCTACATAAATCTGTTGTAAAATCTTTAAGAAAGACTGCAGTGCACTGCTTCAAAAATGAGAGCGATTTAATTAGTGCAACCTCTAATACATAAAACAAACATTCTTAGCAAAAAAATGCACATTATTCGACAATTCGTACAGCCTCTGGAACATAAAACATGCTTAGTGAAAAATGCACATTACTCAGACTTTTACTAACTCAAACCAGCAAAGGCACCAAGAAATGTAAAGTAACACTAGACATAATTTCTGCATGCATATCTAAAGTGGAAATGCACCTTGCATTTCTTTTTCTTTAAGGCACACATTCTAGCCACTGACTCCAAACGTTTTGGATGTCAGTTTCACTGAATGGGGGAGTCCCCATCAATGCAATACTTCCATTAGGCACAAACATTACCGATGAAAAGTCCTACTCAGATGACAAAAAGTTTTGGAATTATTTTATACCGATAACACAGCGTGTGTACTTTTAACAGCATACATTTGCAGTGTTGCTAATTTAGATAAAAGGTACTACTGATCAATGCTAGGAGCCTAAACAAAACACTCCACTCTGACAAGCCCTCCTCACCCTGGAGTGCATAAATAAGTGCAGTGACGCAGACATGGTTCAAATCACAGACAGCACTCTAGGGGTACAAGGCTACAAAGCCTTCAAGACATTTACACCAGCCACTACACAGAAAGGGGAAAAAGTAGAGGACTCAATCCACATCTAGAAAAAGCTCACATGAAAGCTGGTACAGCAGCATGATGTTCTTGAGAACCTTCATTTCCAACTTGCCATCAACAAACCAAGAATGGGACACAGCCTACCTAAACAAAACTAGAGTCATGGAGTAGTAATTCAAATGCCATACTCCTAGGTGATGGCAGCTATCTAGTCACAGACTGATAAGTATATACCACCACTAGCATGCAAGCCCAAAGATTCCTGGACTTTGTCAATACAAATGTTTCAAAACAATTAGGGGTACCCACCAGAGGAAAGAAATATCCTTGTTACCATGGTGGAATTACAGCATAAATAAAGTTTATAATAAAAAAGAAGAAAATGACACCTAAAATAATAAGTGCAACACCAACACCCAGCAGAATAAGAATAACCATCAAATTACACAAGTAACAAAGGAAAATAAATTTGGCCAGGTTAAGTTTTTATGGAGAAAAAAATTGCCACCTCAGACTAAAGAGCCACAAAACATTCTTCAGCTATATCCACAATCTCAAGAACACTACACGGTAGTATACTGAGCTAATTGTAAACATTTCTACATACAAGGAAGCTGTGAATATAGAAAAACAAGTTCAAACTTCACCCACAGTAAGCTCAAAAGAAATATCAGAAAACCATACAATGCCAGCTAAAATAAACAGCCACAAGTCCTGGAAAAGCTCTCAAATGCCAAAAAAAAAAAAAAAAAAAAAAACACCTTGGCTTCAGCTCTCCCAGTGTGAAAACAGAAACTAAGAAACTGCAGCCAGAAATACTGTCAAGTTGAGTAAAATTCAGTTATTGGCTAATAAATACATGGATAGCCATGGATGCATGGCTACGCTTAAAAAGGCCCTTACAGTCATTAGCCTAGTAAACACCCATGAACCTGCCTAGATGCCTACAAAGAAGAAATCAAGACAGCCTGAAAGAAATTCAACTAGAAAAAAGTCAAGAGAAACCATGACAGGGAAGAATCCTGCAACTGTTCAGCAAAAAAGGGAGTTCAAATCCAGCTTTGGTACAAAATATATCTTCCAGTAATCTAGAAGAAAAATAAGCCAAATGTGCTCAGAGCTGATTAAAATAAAAAAAAAAAACTGAAGCAGTATATCAATTCAAATAACAAAAGGCTGGAAAAACTGGAAGAAGCTTTAAACGCACTCAGATGAGCTGATAAAAAACTGCAGAGTCTGAAATGAAGAAAAAGTTGGCAGAGTATGCGACTGTTCAAGAACAGACGTTTCAAAAAGCAGCAGAGTTAGAGGACTCTACTCTGTAGCACAGAAACTAAAAGGAACAGGGCTATTAATTTTACAAAGGCACAAATAATGTAATGGACTGGTATTCCAAGGGCAAAGCAGTCAAGACATTTATTAATAAGGATGCAAGCCTACCAGCAGAAAAAAGTTTCTCAAAAAAAATTAATAAGACGTCACACAGAAGGGGACTCTGCTTATTATTCTTCTGATAATAAAGCACACAGAGAAACTTTGCCAGTGAAATATTTTCCACTGTTCCAAAGGAAAATGCTTGAGAGATAGAGAACAGCACAGGTGTTGACCTGAAGAATAAGGAGCACTGTGGAATTGGAATCAGAATTTGGAGCTGGGGAATGGAGATGAACAAGAAGACCAGCAACATGGAAATTACTGAATACATTTGAGATTGCGAAGCATCAGTCAAATTTGAGAAATATGGCTATATAACAAAGAGTAGACTTTTGTTTGTTTAAACTTCTGAGGAACTGAAAGGCTTTTGCCTCACGTCATGTTGTTCACATCTGGAAAGACTCAGAGGAGGAAGGAAAAACTTTTCACAATATAAAACTGCAATTTTATTATAAAGAATTCTAGTTATTTTTGTATGTGATAAATAAGTAAACAAATGCCTTGTTCTCTCCTCTTTCTTCTTTTTTGTATTAAGAAATTCAGACATTTCACTGCAAAAAGAAAAGAAAAGCTAGACAAAAGAATGTTTAGGGTAATAGGCTGTAATCCTTAGTTGGTGAGGCAGGAGATGGGGTTAAAAGTACACAGATCATACTATATGCAGTACTGATATGTTTTCCTCTTACTTTTGCATAGGTGAATGTCTGGATCAAGTCCCTTGGCTTAAATATAATAAAAAACTAAGTGGAAATAAGAAAATCTGAGAACACAAATATAAATGAACAGTTTTCCTTTAGCAATAAATGTTTCAGCTTGTCCTTCAAGCTGCAATGGAGAGCTGCATTTTTCTCTTTTCCTCTTACTTTTTTGTGGAAGCAAGCTGATAACAGGACAATAAAAGAACACACTTCTTCAAGGCTAAAAATTAATGATTTCTCAAGGGATTGCAAGTAGTTTCCACATCTGGGGGATGGATAATAAAGATAAAGAAGAACAGATACCAGTAAGTGTAAATAGAAGCACAGGCAATAAGCAACTGTCTGTTTGGCACAAAATGTCCTATTAGCAGGATTAAACTTCATTATTTGCAGATGTACACAGTTATATGCATTTGTATTAAGTTGGCGGGTTATGTTTTTGGATGGGTTTCATTAAAACACAAAATCTTGCAAAATGTGACAGGTTCCAATGTTAATAATGAAAAAAAAAAGTATAAAGAATTAATCTGCCAAACTTTAGTGATAGCATGCCTCACAAAACTGGAAATAGAGATTTAAAAAACTGCCATATATAATAGGTTGGAAAAATTACTTCTTACCATAACGGTGACACTTTTCACATTATCTTGGAATGTGTATAGTCTCACAAGTATAGACAAAAAGGAAAGCATATTTAATTATATTAAGAAATGCAGAATGTAAATAACATTTGAAAAGAACTGAAAAGGCGAATTTAAGAAAGAATTTCAGGTTGGATATTCTGCAGAATATCAGGGACAAATGAAAATAGGAGTACTTATATTAATTGCTAGAGGAGCTCCAGTAGTGACAAGACAGAAAAGATAATTTTATAACTGTAGTAGTAATAAGAGGCTAATGGCAAGGGAGGAGGAGGAGGATTACACTGGTATATATTTATATTCCACCTAAAACTGCTATTGTGGAACTTAATTTTTTTGGAAAAAATACTCACTCAGCTTTTATATTTGGAGAATGGAATTTGACATGCAACAATGAGGATGCATCAGGGGGCCCTAGAAGTGTGAAAACATAAGAAAGTAGATTTCTGTAGAAATTTATGAAAATATTTGATATGAAAGACAAATTCAGTAGCAGGAACTCTGAGAAAACTTTCACATTACTGGTACAGTAACTAGGCTAGACTACGTAATTTATACTTCACGGGAACATGTCCATCTAACTGATAACTGATACACATCCAATAACTATTTCAGATCATGCAGCAATAATTACTAAGATGAAAACACTGGGTAATGAAATGAAGATGAGACAAGGTGCTTCCCCATCTACTTGCAAGAGAGAGAATTTTAAGGAGTGGGTCGTGCAAATTATATGGGGTTGTTAGGGAAGATTAACCAAAAAAAAAAAAACTATTTCCAGAAGTTATAGCTAGTGAATGGGATAAAATGAAAGTGAAGGTTAACAATCGGGTAGAAATAAGAGAGAGAGATCTGGTAAAGAAGTGTAGAAGAGAGTGTGTGTTGGAAATGTTCTTAAAGTTCCAAGTATAGGCACGTGCATATAAATAGTGAGCACGTGCAGGTAGCAGTGCCATTTTGAGAGAACACCCAGAGTGTTAACACGTATGAGTGTAGTAGTCAGTTTATATGTTTATTTAAGTTTAAGTTACTAAGCCTCAGTCCTGATGCGTTTGTGTGCAATAAAGCTGCTTGACCAAACCCACAATTGTTGGTCTATTTTATCCTGACTGGATGAGCGACATAGTAGAAAACTGGGATAAAAGAGTGCAACTTCAAGCCATGAGGTGCAAAGTTGGCGACAAACATATATTGAGCAAGTTGGGTGATACAGGGCTCAAATGATTAAAAAAAGGCCAGGAACAAACTTCAGGTAACCAAAACTTGCACAAATGATTTATTTTGCAAAGCAAACGATAATGATCATTAGTAAGGCACAAAACACATTATTAATCAAATGAGTAGCACAAAACAATTATTAAATTAAATGAAAGGCACAAAAGGCATTATTAAAGTGTTTGAAACCACGATATTTGATGAAACTATCAGAAATACTTGTATGGGGTTCAGAATTACCTCAGGTTTGCATAACAAACAATTTAAAGCGAGCACAAGAAAAGTATAATGAGCATGATAAGAGGTTAAATGGGCAGAACAGCTAAAATAAAAGGGCAAAATAAGCTTAGAAAAAGCAAGACGACTGCACGTTTTTTTTTTTTTATTAAAAGACCGTACTTAGGCATAAGCTACGATTTTGCATTGACTGAAGCCATTCAAACCACAACTAGAGCTGTTCAAACAATCTCAGGAGTATGCAAAGTGCTTTCAGTATGTACACTTTATTAAGGTGCAATTATTTCAAAGAATTTGCTGTGTGCAATGTACATTTATTTTGCAAAGTACAAAGTATAGCCATTTTGAAAAGTTTCTTGTGCTGTGTACATTTATTCGCAGAGTGTCACCATTTCAAAGTGTTTCTTACATTGTACAGAGTTAACACAAATAAATCCAAAGAAGAACGTAGTCCAAAACAAAAAATGGAATTTATTGAACACAAAAACCACAAATTGACATATGTTTAGTCTTAACAGTAAGACTTCTTCAGAATGCTAAAATGTTAAAAAGCCACACTTTAAATGAACACACCCCCTGAAGCAATCCAATCATCCATTTAAAAAATTCTTAAAGCAAGACAGACTAAAATCTGCACACATATATATATATATATATATATATATATATAAATAAAACTGTTAAATGAATATATATATATATAAATAAAACTGTTAAATGAATATATATATATAAATAAAACTGTTAACTGAATATATATATATATATATATATATATATA